>NW_017308080.1:219046-220407 GCF_000935625.1 Nanorana parkeri | reverse complement strand
TATTTAGGGATGCATCCAAGCATGCCCAGATACTAAAGAATCTATACCAGCACTTTTCTAACTGATTCTGCTGCCTGAGATTCCACACCTGCTTACAGCGCTTCCGCCGGCCTGCACATCTGCCCCTGCTGAGACCCTCTGCACCCCGCCTGATACATCAGGCCGGCACCCCGGAGCGGACTGGCAGCACAGAGCATGTAGCAAAGTGATATACTATTATTCTGAATTGCTGTCTAAAGTATTGCTGGGAGCTGTAGTCCTCTATAACTGATGGTAATTTGCATTGCTGTATAATGTATTGCCGGGATTTGTAGTCCTCTATAGCCGGGGCCATTCTGCATTGCTGTATAATGTATCGCCGGGATTTGTAGTCCTCTATAGCCGGGGCCATTCTGCATTGCTGTATAATGTATCGCCGGGATTTGTAGTCCTCTATAGCCGGGGCCATTCTGCATTGCTGTATAATGTATTGCCGGGATTTGTAGTCCTCTACAGCCGGGGCCATTCTGCATTGCTGTATAATGTATTGCCGGGATTTGTAGTCCTCTATAGCCGGGGCCATTCTGCATTGCTGTATAATGTATTGCCGGGATTTGTAGTCCTCTACAGCCGGGGCCATTCTGCATTGCTGTATAATGTATTGCCGGGATTTGTAGTCCTCTACAGCCGGGGCCATTCTGCATTGCTGTATAATGTATTGCCGGGATTTGTAGTCCTCTACAGCAGTGGGTAATCTGCATTGATGTATAATGTACTGCAGAGATTTGTAGTCCTTTATAGCTGGTGCCATTCTGCATTGCTGAGATTTGTAGTCCCTCTGCAGCTTGGAGTCAGTGGCAGAACTACCAGGATCGCAAATGCGACCGCGCCCTGGCGCTTCACCTAAAACATTAGGTCTCGTTCACACCTAGGCGTATTGCATATGCGCGGCAGTCGCGCGTTTTTTTACCGCGATTCGCGGTAAAAAAGTCGCACAACCGTCGCGTCTTTCCGAAGGCTACTTGGCTCTATCCCAATGGAAACGCGCAACAAAAACGGCACAAAGTAGTACCTGGGCCTTTTCAGGCGTGGGCCGTTTTGTAGCGCGTTAGGGACGGGCGGAAATACGCCAAGGTGGGAACGAGACCATTGAATATAGTGGGATTTAGATTTTTGAGCGTTTTGTAGAGCGTTCATCGAGCGTAGAACACGCTACAAAACGTTCAGGTGTGAACGAGGGCTAAGTCTGTATTGTTTCAGAAAAAGTCACATGGCAAAAAGTTGGTAATTGGTAATGGCGAGTGCCTGAGGAAAAGTATTGGTCTGGAAAACACTATCGGTGAGAGTGAGTGAGTGAGAGAATACCACACTACCTCTATTGA
>NW_017308080.1:183698-218740 GCF_000935625.1 Nanorana parkeri | reverse complement strand
TATATTTTTATTTAGGGATGCATCCAAGCATGCCCAGATACTAAAGAATCTATACCAGCACTTTTCTAACTGATTCTGCTGCCTGAGATTCCACACCTGCTTACAGCGCTTCCGCCGGCCTGCACATCTGCCCCTGCTGAGACCCTCTGCACCCCGCCTGATACATCAGGCCGGCACCCCGGAGCGGACTGGCAGCACAGAGCATGTAGCAAAGTGATATACTATTATTCTGAATTGCTGTCTAAAGTATTGCTGGGAGCTGTAGTCCTCTATAACTGATGGTAATTTGCATTGCTGTATAATGTATTGCCGGGATTTGTAGTCCTCTATAGCCGGGGCCATTCTGCATTGCTGTATAATGTATTGCCGGGATTTGTAGTCCTCTACAGCCGGGGCCATTCTGCATTGCTGTATAATGTATTGCCGGGATTTGTAGTCCTCTACAGCAGTGGGTAATCTGCATTGATGTATAATGTACTGCAGAGATTTGTAGTCCTTTATAGCTGGTGCCATTCTGCATTGCTGAGATTTGTAGTCCCTCTGCAGCTTGGAGTCAGTGGCAGAACTACCAGGATCGCAAATGCGACCGCGCCCTGGCGCTTCACCTAAAACATTAGGTCTCGTTCACACCTAGGCGTATTGCATATGCGCGGCAGTCGCGCGTTTTTTTACCGCGATTCGCGGTAAAAAAGTCGCACAACCGTCGCGTCTTTCCGAAGGCTACTTGGCTCTATCCCAATGGAAACGCGCAACAAAAACGGCACAAAGTAGTACCTGGGCCTTTTCAGGCGTGGGCCGTTTTGTAGCGCGTTAGGGACGGGCGGAAATACGCCAAGGTGGGAACGAGACCATTGAATACAGTGGGATTTAGATTTTTGAGCGTTTTGTAGAGCGTTCATCGAGCGTAGAACACGCTACAAAACGTTCAGGTGTGAACGAGGGCTAAGTCTGTATTGTTTCAGAAAAAGTCACATGGCAAAAAGTTGGTAATTGGTAATGGCGAGTGCCTGAGGAAAAGTATTGGTCTGGAAAACACTATCGGTGAGAGTGAGTGAGTGAGAGAATACCACACTACCTCTATTGATCAGATGTAAAAGCCTATAACGATCCAGGGATGTACATCCATACATGGCTGTTCCTGTTTATACCCACGTACAGCTTCTATAGGAGGCTGTGCGCAGCACCTTTGGCTCCCTGGTGGTGGTGGGGGGGTTTGAATGGACCCGAATTTACATTGTGTGGGCTTGGCCGCCCAGGTGCGTGAGCCCCAATAGTCTCACTTGCTCTGCTTATTGCACATGAATTGTCGGGAGTTCTTTCAGTTTCACTTATCACGGTCACATATAGGAGAAATCTACCGAATGGAGACACAGCAATAAAAACATGACAGCAGAGTATGGAGCAAATTCATAAACTATTATCCTGCCTTGCTGTGTAATGCATTGGTGGGGACGTGGAGTCCTCTATAGCCGATGGTATGCATAGACAGCAATAAAAACCTAACAGGGGTTCTAATTCTTCTCCACGCTATCCAAAACTAAACAATAACATTGTCCCGATTGATGACACCGGAGTCCACCCATAACTGAATAAGATTCCGGTAAGTCGACCCTTAAAAGCAGAACACTGGTCCAAAAATAACAAAATAAAAGTGATTAGCCTGTTCAGAGATACAAGACCAAAACCAGCTTTAGCTGCAATGGTTGCCTTCAATCCAGAGATTTCCCCCCACAGTACTTCTTCCAGCCACTAGATGTCCTCAGTCTGATGGCCAGCTTCCTATGAGCCCAGGTCATCCCAGCTTGTGAAAGGAGCAGCACAGTGATGAGGTCATCTCTGTCACTCTGCTCTCTCCTACCATCAGCTTGCTGCTTCTTCCTCTCTTGGGCTACTATGCAAGAACTACAGGAGGCTGAGACCGGGTCACATGCAAGTACTAGCACTGTTTGAATTTAAAAAAGGGACCTTGAATGCTGTATTCATGATTACAGAGCTATGGAGGAGTCTTCATGTCACCCTCAGGTCCTTCAGGTTACACACAGAGCTTTAACGGCCCCAATGTTAACATGCACAAAGCAGGCAAGTTACATAAACAGATTACACCCTGCAAACTGAAAGTGCAAGCAAATGCTCAGTGTGCGCAAACCCCCAACACAGCCATACCCAACGCCCTGCTTACCTTCGGGCTTAGAAGAGGCTGAGCCGTACAAAGCTGTCCCCACTGTTAGCAGGAGCCACAGCTGCCGGAAGCACCCGGTCCCCATAACAATCCCCCCGCCGGCGGCAGCACCAACAACACACGGCACCCTCCGCACTTTGGAAATAGTCTATGCGCTCCCGGACACGCCCGCCTTCCCGGGATTGGTCCGGTAGCCGGGCTCCCGGGGAATTTTCTGATTGGTTCTTCGGCGCATCATCTGTTACTAAGTAGAAAACCACTAAGTAGTCAGACAATCGAAAAGTTGCCGAGTGCTTTCCAGGAGCCGTCCCTGGTTTTTTGTACCCGGGGTTCTACGTTGTCCTAGTGACTGACAACACATGGGGCCCCCGGGCAATACAATATTATGGGGCCCCCTTGTGCTCCACCCATATACAAGCCCCATCCACAGCCAAAGGGCTGGTGTAAGGGCTATTCACAATATTCACTATAGCCCGTACAGCAGCCGAGCGGCTCAGCCGAGCCAAACCTATAGGCTTCAGCTTGGCTGAGGCGTATTCACAGCCGAAGCAGGGAGAAAGGTCAGCCGAAGCCAACTGATCTCCACGCAGATGACAGCAGGGCGGAGCCAGCTGTGATTTCACGGCTGGCTCCACCCAGTTGTAATAACAGATTAGCGTCCCCAAACGACCAGGGGATGCTGATCTGTCATTAAACAATAACTGGGCGGAGCCGGCCATGACATCACAGCCGGCTCCACCCAGTTGTTATTTATTGGCCGGGACCTACTAGAAGACTCTGGCAGGTACCGGTCAATAGGAAACCGGATGTGTGTCATTTTTTTTTTCTTTAAGATATTTTTTAACATTTTTAAATTTTCCTATTTTTTTAACGTTTTTTAACCCCTTCATGGCAGGCCTTTTTTTCATTTTTTGCACCCATGTTATATTCCACATTTTAGGCCTGATAATGACTTAAAACCCCCAAACATTATATATTTTCTGACTGCCAAGACCCTATACAATATAATGGTGGTAGTTGCAAATTTTTATGTTGCGCAATATTAGCGCAACTCCTTATTAAACCCCAAAATTTTGTGACAAATTTAATTAAATGCCCCAAAACACAACAAAATACCCATTTTTTAAATGAAATATAAAAGATGAGGTTAGAATGAGTAAAACGATACCCAACATGCCCAGTTTACAAATTGTAAAAAACTGCAGTACCCCAAAAAGTCCACAGAAGACGCTTTAAAAGCCCCCACAGATCATCAATTTAGAGATACCCCAAAATTCTGGCCCTAGAATTATTGCTCTCACTCCGGCATGCGCGGCGATACATGTGTAGCGCATTCGTCGTTTTCATACGTAGGCGCACCCGACGCGTGTTTACGTGGCGACGCGTGTGCTCGAGGGGGCGGGGATTTTCTAAGGTGATGCTGGGGGTCTAAAAGACCCCCAGTGTCACCTTTGATGCTGTACGTCGTCAGTCACGAAGGGGTTAAACAATTTTCCTACATTTTGTTTCTCATTCATTTAACTTTTTTTTTCTATTCTGCTCGCTACCACGGAGGTACTGAGCAGAATAGCCGAGCCTAATGCCGTTTGCGGCATTTAGCTATTTACTTACTGCCGTTCTGCCCCTATGAGAATAGGGCTGAACGGCAGTGAGTGAGCTGCCGGAGCTTCAGGCTCAGCCGATCCAGATGTTGGATCGGCTGACTCGAACAGCTACTGCACTTCGGCTCAGCCGAAAATACAGAGCATGTTCGGCTGACCGAAGGCAGCTGATGTACGGCTGATTTCAGCCCATGGCTGAAGTGGATAGCCGAACAGCGTTCAGCTCACTTCACTTCGGCTCCGTTATTCACTTGGTGAATAACCCCCATAGTGTTTGCACACGGGACACAAATGCTATATGTGAAACAACTGCATGGATTCCGCTCGTTTGCAGCTATCATATAGCCGCGAACGTGCAGTCTCTGCTGGATTATCGCGCTTGCACTATTTTGGGGGCCGTGCGGTTTCCCACAATAGTCTGATAAAGCACATAAAAGTGCATTGTTTTTTCTGTTTAGAGCGGCTCCGCTTGTATTCAGACAGCCACTCCAGTGTGAATGGAGCTTTAACCCGCACGACCCCCAAAATACTGCAAGCGCGATAATCCAGCGGATTCCGCACGTTCACGACTATATAATGGCCGCAAACTAGCGGAATCCATGCAGTTCACATATAGCGTTTGCGTCCCGTGCGGGCTCCCACATGAAAAACCGCACGGGGAGCGCAAATGCTGTATGTGAATGGAGACTAAAGGGTTAACAGTTTACAGCTAAAAAAAAAAAGTAATTAAATTCACTTACCAGCATCAGGGCTCCTGATCCCCAGGTTCCAGACGGGGTTTTTGTAGAACTGCTCCAGTAGGGGGCCCAGGGCCCGATCTCAGTGGGGCCCCCCTAGCATGAGGCTCTCGTGCTTCCGTCCGCCCTTCGCGGTAGGTCCGCCCTCCGTCCACTGCGACACGCCCCCGTCCACTGCAGCACGCCCCCACTTTGGAACTCTTCGCGGCCGCGCCGCTGTTGGAGATGCGGCTCTGCTAAAGCGGCAACGGCAGTGTATAGTGGGCCCGGGAGGCGGGCGACACAGCCGTTGCTGCTTTAATAAACCCGCGTTCTCTTCCATGTGGGCTGAAAAGGGCACGGGGGTCGATGACGGTCCCCGTCTTTGGCTGCGGGCCCTCGGCCAATGCCCAACTGCCCGTATGGTCAGTCCGCCCCTAAGTAATTGAAAAATAATATAACTGTGGCCATTAATGAGGCTCTTGCCTCAGGCGGCATCTCTTTGGGTCAAGTGGGGGAGAGGCAGGCAATGTTTGCAGTGTTCCTGCTGCTCCCTTTATGGCCGGGGTGTCCCAAGTTGCTAAGTGCTGGGCCATACACATCTCGCCCCGCCCCCCCAACTCTTAGCAACCTGGGACGCTCTAGCCAGCGTCCCGTCCAGCTCTTAGCAACTAGTGACGTCAGTGAGCTGGGCAGGAGGCAGGCCGGAGCCAGAGCTAGGCGGTGAGATGATCCGAGCCCCCCCCCGGGCGGACATAGACTTACTACTCTGGCACTGCCCGTTGCCTCTACTCCTAGCACAGGCAGAACTACTAGAGTCACATCGACCGGACCCTGGCGTTCCACCACTTCCTGCTGTTCAGGCCGCAGCAGAGACAGGAGAGAGCCCGCTCACCTCATGCGGCCGCCCCGCAGCAGCCAGTGGCGGCACCTGAGTCAGAGGAGGGCAAGCAGGGGCTGGAGCTAGAGGAAGATGAAGGGCTGGGGCGGAGGGAGTTTGTGGATGCAAGGTGAACCCCAGGGATGCACAAACAACACTCAGCAGGTGAAAAGCACTTCTGTGCCTGCCTCAAAGTGGTGAGTGAAGTATGTCACAGTAAATTGTATTTAAATAAAAAACAGAATGACAGTGGAGAGAAAAATATTTTCTTATAGAAATGTCATGCTGTGGATTTTATTGATTTTTTTCTTTATACAATGTACTAGGTCCCCTATATTGTGTAGAAGTATTGTATTAGAACAGTACTGCGTGCTTTAGTACCGTTGCTCTGCATTTTTTAATACCTTACTCTGCGTTCTTTACTACCATGCTGATGAGCCGGGTGACTTCCTCCCCCTTAGCAAAAGGGAATATATATATTTAAAAAAAAACAATTTGTGAACACATAGCCAGACCAGACTGTACAGTATTAAAGAGGTTTTCCTGCCCTTAAGGGATAATTAAAGCCTCCGTTTTGTTTTGCATAGTTCACTGTGCTGTGAACTGCCAGCAACCCACAGGTGGCGAAGAGTGTATGGACACCCCTGAGTAGTGTACTGACTATGTTGGCTGCTCTCCTGCTACCTGTCCTTAATTTAGCTATACTTTATATTAGGATCAGTGACAGTATTGTCACAGTTGATACTGTTGGGTGCCACAGCGAACTGTCACCGGGGTGGCCCAACAAAATGTTGTTATGGAGTTTGATGATGTGTGGTAATACCTTTGTACTGTATCTGTATTGCACTGGTTCCAGACACTAGCCCTTTGCAAATTGGACTCAGTGCCTGCTGGGCTGGTAAGAATTCCAAAAGGTAGCTAAATGGCGGACCACGGTACAGAAACGGACTGAGCGACTTTTCTGTCTGGACCCGCGATTCGGACCCCGGCTTGAACGAAATTTTACTCACCGGAACTCCTGTATTTGAATTCACTACCACTGCTATATATTATCCTCTTAACAATAATTTGAGAACGGATATTGGTACTGAAGTCCCATAACGTGGATTCACCAGTTGGCCATAACCTGGAAAGTTTTATACCGATATCCAAAATCTGTGCAAATCACAGGCATGTGCACAGGGCCGGATTTCCCACAAGGCCAACTTAGGACTGGCCTTGGGGCAGCAGGGAGCAGAGGGGCAGCAGGGGTGTGGAATTCCTATCTCCCAATGCCCGGGACATGCAGTTCCGGGCTCCAGGCGGGTAGTTGTTTTCTACATTTAGCCCTGGTTTGGGCAAGCAGAGCTAAATGTACAGCGGGGAAGCCGTCGCTTGTTTTGTACAAGTGATCTCGGCGATGTCACTGAGATCACTTATATGCAGCCTGCGGGTCCACCATTCTCCATGGAGGGGGGGTGTTTGGCGGGTAGGGGGTGCATTGAGGAGCCTGGCCTTGGGGCAGCAGAGAGAGTAAATCCGGCCCTGCATTTGCATGTGTTCGAACATGGTGTCACATTTGTCCAACCAAGGGTCTCCACCACTGTGCAAAAATAGACTCCACACGTGAATGTTGAATGGACAGTTTCTCTTCAAAGGAAATTAATGGTCTGTGTGAAAAAAAATGCAATAAACAGGGCTCAGTGGTCACTTTTTGTATTTTGAAGTACTTAGGGAAAGGTATAGATTCTTTAAAGACCTTTTTGTTGCAAGACACAGAACGGACCAACGTTTTAATGGGATACCTTGGTTTTTTAATTGTGCTTTGGATCATGAAGATCCGAATGAGGATATGGGGAGATCTTATGTTCATTGATATAGTCTGTTGTAGTCTTCAAAACAGATCTTCTTTTGTTTTGCAATCACATTTACTCATAGACAGGACTTTGAGAGTGACTCTGCAAAGGTGGTAACATTATGCAAGAGGGGAAGTATGTTTAGCTCTCACATAGATTGCTGCCAAATTTTGTGCATCTAGATCCGCTGCCAACAGAAAAAGTAGACAAACAATTATTCACAATAATATTCATATTAGTGTACATATTAGCTGCCCGTAATAGTTCACAATCTCCAAACTGAAGCTTAAAGGAGAACTATGGGGTCAGGGCTTTTCCCCATAGTTCTCCTTAGGGTAACAGGAGGATACAAAGTAGCGTCCTCCCGTCACCCTAAGCTCAGTACACCGCGAGCTGCAGCTCGCGGTATACTGAGACACCGCAGCCGGAGCGGATCCCGACATCGATGCCGAGATCCGCCCAGCTGCGTGAGTGACAGCTGGCTCTGCCTCTCTAGAGGCAGAGCCAGCCGTACCCGCCCCTCCCCCGTCCGCTCCGCCAGTCAGCGCTGGTGGACCGGAGCGGGGAGGGGGGAATCCATCCCCTCCCCTCCCACGGCAGAGAGCCGTGACAGGATCGAGAAGTGAGCGAACACCGGCATGTGTTCCCTCACCTCCCGATCTACTGAGCCGACCTGTGACAGTCTCATTGTCACAGGTCGGCTAGAACTATGAGGTGAGTGAAAAGCACTCACCTCATAGTTCTCCTTTAAAGAATAATGCACTTACTCTTTTTGCCCCCCCTTCATGACCTAGCACATCCTACCCCCTGGCCTCCTGTGTTTGTTGTCCTCTCTCTCCTGACCATGCCTGTGCAGTAGAGCCCCATAGAAGTCTAGGGGATTGTCTACCGGTCAGGAGACAAGTAGATGAGCTCCATAGAAGTGTAGAGAGAGCCAAGAGTGAGAGGAGATTGGGCGGCATGCAGAGAATTCACAGCAACGTTGTCACCCTTCTCAGCACTGCATCACCTTGTATACTGTGGAGGAAGATTATCAGCATTGTCAGTACTGTGAACCCTCCCCTCTCCTGCCAATCACAGGAGTGGCATCCAGTGGGGTGCCCTGCATCTTGAGAAAGTGATGCAGAATACCCTTTTAAATCC
The DNA here is from genome assembly GCF_000935625.1 of Nanorana parkeri. Taxonomy (NCBI): domain Eukaryota; kingdom Metazoa; phylum Chordata; class Amphibia; order Anura; family Dicroglossidae; genus Nanorana; species Nanorana parkeri. Next base: position 210,386 of record NW_017308080.1, on the reverse strand, counting down.
TGCCTTGGCAGGCCTTTGATTATGTCACAGGGCAAAGAAGAGGATTCCTTCAATTGTGGAGCAGGTCATTAGAATAAAGAGCAGCTTGGCATTTACCTAAACAGCAGGCTTCTTTTAGGAAGTAAAACATATGAAAATAAGTACAAAGCTCCACCTACTGGTTGTAAATGAGAGTAAAAAATATTCATATGCAATATTTTATTATAACTTCGCTAAAATAGCTGAAAAGAACTGAGAAGTCCAGATTGTTTTTTGCATTATTCACTTTTTGACTAGTGAGTCCACCTGAAATGAATGTTGGAAATCAACATTTACAGAAACAAGGAAATAGTCTCAAAAGGTGTGCGGCAGGATGGGTTTTATTTCAGGTTTCACATGAATAATAAAATGATGGACATATAGATATATTTCTTCCTGCACACTATAGAAAGATTGATGAAGACAAATTACCTTGTTCATAGGTTTTGCTATATCCATTACGTTGTGCTAAATTTGCCTTTCAAGCAATAGTATCACATAGACAAATATAGCTAGAGGTGTCATATTAACATTTCATAAAGTGATCTTATTATCGTTTATATCCTGCTTCCTATTCTTGGGATCTTTGACCTGTTCAAGCTATACAGTCTCTTGCAGAATTTTCACATACATTTCCGGGCGTGTCAGATGTCACCATCTCCACTGTGCTGTGGTTCCAACCAGGGGGCCCTATGCCATTACAGGATGCAGAAATGACGTAGAGGCCAGAAGTTATAACCACAGTGCACATTCAGGCACCTGACACACCCAGAAATGTTGGGTGGGAAGGTTCTGCAGGAGGCCGTAGCTGGCCTAGAACAAGTGTCTAGATTAGGAAAGTCAGAGAAAGCCAGAAGTACTTTTGTGCATACCTCTATCAAGAAGCAAGGGGGGTCAGGATAACTGCAAGGCAACTAAAAGAGGTCAGCAACGGCAGCTTCTATGCTTCTCTCATAACAGATTTCCCCTAGAACTCTAGGCAAATAAAAAAAACTTACCCTTACGGTGGGGCTACCCCTACACTGTAACAGTTAAGTGCTTGTTCTGTCAAGGGGACTTTTTGTTAGAAAAACTTTTCTTTGTCATGGCAAAGTTAAAGCTTTTCTAACACATGTAAGGGAATGTGATTATGTGCATGGGTAGGAGGGAGAGACCCAGGACTGAACAACAATGTGGTTGATATCCCAAAGTACCCCTCTGCAAGGAGTCCCCCCCTATTCAATTAGGAGAAATGGTAAGGGCACCACAAAGAAGGTCTCTTGCATGCAGCATCTGGGTCTACATGACAACAGGATCACATCCCAGCACCCACTTGACCCACTTTTGTTGTCAATGAGCCCCTAAATCCCAAAGAACTATTAGTTGCACAGTCTGGGTAAAGCTAGGTTCCCATCTGGGCGATTCCTGACCACGCGGCAATGGTGCACAAAACGGCGCGGATTGCCGGGCGGTCACGGAGTCGCCCACCACAGCTGATCGTGCGGACAGTGCCATTATTTTCTAATGGCACTCCAGTCGCCACCGGCAGATCGCTTGGTTATACCGCCACGATTCTGCCCGTGCAATTGAACACGATTGCTCAGATCTGAACTAAGCCTAATTGGTGTGTCCACCTCTGGCTGAACTATACAATCATTTTCAAAATTGAAAAGCTGAAATTGTTTCTGACCTGCTCAGGGTCACTTACATTTGCAGTTATGATTATACAGCATTTAGATAGAGCCAACAATTTGCATAGCGCGTGTAATCTCTATAGTTGAGTTATAGAAGAATCGCAAAGATGTCTGGTTGCAAAATTGTTCAAGTGGACCTTTCAGTACCTTTACAAGCTTGCATGATTAAACTAGTAGATCTCCAATGCCAACAAAGACTAACATCACTTTTATTTTTTAAGCAGATCAGGTAAAGGCTAGATGCCCTGTCTGCTTTTTTTAATGTCTATGTCACTCTTGCATATTTTCCCTTACTTCAGGTCTGGTGAAATAGTTGTTGCAACAGAAAAAAAGAGGCGTGTCAAATGGCATCCAGCATGGTAGTAAAACACAAACTGAGGTTCTAACCGTTCCCCGCTTTTTTCAAAACAAAGAAATTACATTTTGAAAGGATATACATTTAAATTCAGGGCTAGTTCACGCAGAGTGCGGAGCAGATGCAGAGCAGAGCAGTTACAGACCGCATCAAAAATGCATCCAATGTATTCCAATGGTATTTTGGGCTCTAGTTTACACCAGAGTGTTCAGTTCCAGAGCATGTGGAAAAACGGCAGCATGCCCTATTTTTTCTGCTTGGAATGCAACAAAACGCATCAAAAACGCATGCAAACACCCTGGAACACACTGGAAGCCCATTTTAGGCTAAAAAGACAAAAAACAGCCCGCAACGCGTCAAAAATGCAGCAAAACACACAGCACTGCATGTGCAGAAACTCATGCAGATCTGGTCCGCAATTGGTGTGAACAAGCCCTCAAACTTAAATCCCCTCCCTATATAAACACAATGAAAAATGCTGCTCACTTACAACAGCAGACACCTATCCTCCTTTGTAGAACGCGGGGTGGGGGGTGGAAGGTCACGGTGGTGAGAGTTGTGTTCCTGTAATGCAGCAAGCAAGCAGCTTTGGTAGTCATTGTCTGTGACCTGCCCCCTCCTTACTATGAGTCCATGAGATGGCTAGACTCGCAGACCAACAGTAAAGTAAAGCAATGGCAGAGGGTAATTCAGAAACCTTGGAAGCTGGTTGTTGGCTTTGTTACAAAATGAATCAGGTTTGGGGGCTAACTAGGTCCCCAGGAGAGAGAGAGAAAATCTCACACGTCAGAACCTAGGACTTCTTGCTCTATATGGTGAGTATCAGTTTACATTGTTCGGGGAGTACAGGTATGCTTTAAAATATGGAAATAAATAATAGTGAACATATATGTTGATCTCAGCAGTTACAGTGCCAATCACTATTTCAAACATCCAGAACATCCTTAGAAGTAGCAGTGCCTTAGAGCTGAATTGTTCAATGGAAAAAAATCCTGAGAAAGGGGAACAGAGAAGCAGCTTTCAGTTCAACTGTACTATTATGAAGGTTATCCTTAGCATTTCTTCAGTGTTGCTCATGTCTGCAGAAAACTGGGGGCACATCTAGAGAAAAGTTGTCAAGGGACAGTGGAAGAAAGGAAAAAGGTGAAAGGTTATATCTGCATACTTGCTTGATTATCTGAACAATAGGTCTGTTAAAAATATAGTTCTCTTTTTAAAGTCCATCAAAAAAAGCGGTGTTTTTCTGCAAGCTTAAAAAAGTGTAGCAAATGTATGTCTTCAACACAGAGCACAACATTCCAAGGCCACATTGTAACAAATCTTCAAGCACACAATGATCCCTTTGCTCTTGCTTTCATCATAACCAAACAAAGCTATCTGTTTCCCTCGTCCTCCAGATCCGTAATCAAAATACATTCTTCCACGTTACTTCCCTCTGCTCCAGACTGCATGCAGGTCAAGTCCTGGAAGCCGGCGTCTGTATGGCATTGGTTCTTTTTGAACAGATACAATGCAAGTATGAAGAAACCCAACAGCACAAGTGTCACCATCACAGCAATCGGAACCACGGCATGACTTGTTCCTAGAACAACAAAAGATTCTACGTCATAAGGATATGTCGTTAAGGATAAAAACACGTCATTCTCTCATAAACATTTGTCTGCAAGTCATCTGATTTGTGTATGTAACTAAACTTTGCTAGTTAAAACCAGAAAAAACTATAGACACCACAGAAAACTTATAAACGCGTTGGTGCCTAAGTCCAAAATGCATAAAGTTATTTTTTTTGTTTAGGGCCCATTCACACACTTAGGCTACATTCACACTGGGCATCATGAGACTCCTGCAGCAAGAACCTACAGAATGGTCCCCATTTAGATGCGGCTGCTGTACCCAATGAAGTTAATGACCAGGTGATAGCGGCCGCATCTCTCAGCAGCAGTCCCCATGTAATACATGGTATGAATACATTGAGTTTGGAATACATGACTGTCACTGGACACATCTATCCTGCGTCCAGGGACAATCATCTATCCCAAAACGCATGTAATCTTACATGGTAAGACACGGTGGCTGTCACCCTGTTATTAACTTTAATGGATACAACGGCCACATCTGGGATTCCTGCTGCAAAAATCAAAACTCCTGTCACTGGAAAAAGTACATGAGCTTCTTTTTGGCTCGTTTTGTCCCCATAGAGTCAATAGGAAATGCTTGGAAACACGCATTGCAATTGATTTTGCTCGTTTACGCGTGCTCTTGCCATTTACATCAATGTGTCACAATCTGCGCATAAAAACACGGAAAAACGCTGGTGCCTAGGTGTGAATGGAGCCTAAAGCGCTCTGTTACAGTGTGGAAATACACATGTGTTAATGTGCTTTATGACATATGTTAATGTGTGTTGTTTTAGGGGAGCCCATTTGGGCTGCCAATGGACCATATGGATGGAAAAATGTACGTGACCCTTTTTTGAAAACACAGCATACCACAACACACAGAATATGTGGCACACTGTGGTGTTTTGTGCATTGGGCTCCACTCTCCGATTCGATTGGGTGCCATCCACAATGAACAGCACTGCAATGCTCCTTACAACCATCGCACATGGAAAGTCGTGCGATGGTTGTAAGGTGTATGGCCAGCTTTACGTGTTCTCTAAAGTCAGGTCAATTGCTACACCATTTATCTTTACGGAGGTATTACACTTACGTGATGCTGTGAGATCATCTTCCAATGTTTTGATACCTGTGAAACACAAATAGATATTTATTTGTTTAGATATTATTATATTTTTTTTTTGATCCTTCCTTTCTCTCTTTTTTTACCTAGTAGCTGCCTTTGCCGTTTGTATTCCTTATTTTCTAAATGTTCCCTACTTTTCACTCTCAACTAGATTAACAATAAAGAGGTTAGTAACATTTTTTAAGAAGTTGCGTCTGTGGCTTTTCCCCAGATTTCTGGGTATTTTGACTTATATGTTTTACTTTTTTATTCATCTGGCCCCCGCTCGTCCTTAATCAGTGCTAATTATGCCTATATTTGCCGAATTGGCAACCAGATCCATACATTCTTTGTAGTTCTGGGAGGCCCATGGAGGTCATGGTTCGATTGCTAAGTGTTTGTTTTACCTTTTTTTCTTTGTTTTCTCTTATTGTAATGTCTCTACGTATGTAAAAATATATTAAGTTAAAAAAAAAAAGATATTAAAGTGAAGTTTTGGCTTTGTTGAGAGAAAACAGTCTGCTACAGGTAAACTGAAGATATTGATGCCACCATTTTCCTGAAACTGACTGCTAAGCGGGACAGGCTTCCTTCATTAGCATCACCTTGTCCATTCCTGTATCCTTGTTTTGTAATAACAAATCCTGCCACCCTTGCATCTCTTTACACATACCATGATCGTGAAAAGACCATGGTCAGTGGAAAGAATTACTGTATATAACTGTATATGATTAATATATATACTGATGTGAATGTGCTCTATGTAAAGCGCTATGTAAATTGTTGGCGCCAAAAAAAAATCCCCGTAATAATAATAATAAATATAATGATGGTATTCAGTATTTAAATTGCCTCTTTCTGATGTCGTTAAAGCCTCTGCAGACTTCTGGACCCTGAGAGGACCCAGCCACTGCACAGCCAATAGGAAATGTCCCTATTGCCCAAACAGTGACGTGGACACCCGAAGATGGATTCTCCTCCTCTGCAGGGAAGAAGATAGAAGACTCGAGACCCAGCACATAGTTTATTTATTTTGTAAAGTAGCCACCCTCCAGAATGAAGGACAGTGTCAGCACAAGTTCAGAGATGATTTGAGAATCACAAATAAGATACATTTGATACACAAATAAGATACATTTGTGTTAAAGGGTAACTTCACTTTCCCAGGCAAATTTGGGAAAATGGAATTACCCCCTCCAATGTGGCCCCATCTCCCTCCCGCTTGCTCCCATGATGGACTACAATCTCACATTTAGTTTACTAATTTGTATTGAGATTGTAGTCCACCACAGGAGTGAGCTTGGAGTGGTGACTACATTACAACACAGAAACAGGAACCATACCGCACTCCTTACCGGGATTCCCACTTGATGAAGATGGGTGCTCGAAATGACTGCGGATGGCACTGTCATACATGAACAATAGAAAAATGTCACCAGCACACCATCAGCTGAAAAAGCAAAATATTTTATTGCCAATAGCTGTAGCTCATTGGCAAGTGCTTTCGGGGCCTCGCATCTCTAAGCCTGATGAAGGGGACCCAGCGAGGCCCCAAAAGCGCTTGCCAATGAGATACAGCTATTGGCAATAAAATATTTTGCTTTTTCAGCTGATAGTGTGCTGGTGAAATTTTTCTATTGTACATTACAACACACACACAGGAACCATGGGGAACAAAGGTAGCCACCCTCCAGAAGACACCCTCCAGTGTCAGCACCAATTCAGAGATGATTTGAGGTCCTACAGCCGAGTGATACACAAATAAGATACATTATTGTTAATTATTAAGGAACTTGAATGTATTTTTAAGCTATAAATTCCTGAGTTTAGTGTCACTTTAAAGGTGTGAATAAGTTTCACTATGAAACTCACAATTTCCTGTAACAATCACACAAAACACTTATGAGTAAAGAATCTTCTTTACGAAGAAAGAGACTTACTTGCGTCTTTCTTGCATATAAATCCTCTTCTCTCAGTGCACTCTGTCGGTACCCAAGTACCATCAACCGTCAAAAGTGTGACACACATATCGCCAGTCAAGTCTTTGTATTGTGATAATTCGTTATTCCAATTTGTGTAGTTTAAAGCTGTGCCATCTAACCAAGTCTGTGTGCCGTCTACAAGAAGAACACGTACGCTGTTGAGTTTCATGGCTAAGGCCGCTAACAATGACATGTCAGTTTTGGGTGGGCACTTATAATAATAACAATCACAAGAAGACATCTCATAACTCTCAATGCTTCCATGGTTATTTCCCTTAGGTAGTTTTTGTCTCAGTCTCCACTCATAAGATGTCATTACAGTTGTATTGCTCAATTTATTTGTGTGTTGTCACTTTATGAAGGTGCTATCAAGAAAGCATGACATTGTCGCATTAGCTTCAGCTATTGGCTGTTACAGAGAGAATGGGGGGGTGCATTGGGGTACCTGGGAGATATATGTCAGTTATACCAATTTTATGGGTAAACCCTGTATTTAGTGTTTATTGTTAAATCAAATATTTTATAGTAAAAAACATCTTTAAAGTAATAATAAGCTCAAACTGTTTTCAATAATTAATCCAGAGGAAGCAAATACACATAGCCCAGCAAAGTATTTCTTTACATTTTTTGCCCAAACACTTACAGTCATCATGATCCAAACAGCTGCAACTCTCTCAGCTTGGCTTCCCTGAACTTCCTGTCCAGCACAAGCTCACAAGGGACAGAGCAGTCTCCAACCACTGTCTATCTACTGGGAGGAGGAAGGAGGAGCGAGGAGCAAGGGGGTGGCTTGCCCTACTGTGTCCGTGTGCTTGTAGAGACACACACAGCTGTCTAGCACATACAAGGGTGGCTCCATGGGACCCTGCAAGGGAAAGGAGCCACCCTAAAGCAGAATATCAGGGCCAGTGCTCAGGGGACCAGCTGATTCTGCAGGAAGCTAAAACTTTTAAACATCATGGAGCAGCATCCATTGTGATGCAATCATTTTTTATTTAATTAATTTATTAAAATGGTTTGAAAGCCTCTTGAATTTACTATCAATTTAAAGCTGACCTCCAGCTACAAGAACTTTAAATATATTCCTTAATAGTAACAAAGCATATAAAACCACTTTGTGTGCACCAAATGCCTTAGCAAATGCAGTTAATATGTTGCAGTTATAAATGTAGCAGTGATATCATCAGTGTGCTGTGCATAGCTTGTGCAGATAGCAGAGCTGTGGGAGGGACCCAACAGGCCCCACCCACTACAGGCTGCCTGCAGAAAACTACAGGAGGGGGCCGAGACAAGACCAGCCACCCTGCACAGGGAGAGAAAGTCCAGGAGAGAGGGTGGCCTAGGTATGGTCAATCCGGTTCTTTTCTTTTACCTGCTGTTTCTCAAGTTCAATTTTGGTAATATGCTTGCAGCAGAACCTCCCGGATGGGCAGGCATTTTTAGATCTTGGTTTAGGCCTTTTCTGCGACATTGGGAAGAAGGTGGTCAAGTGAAGAGTCTTAGGGGACATCGTGGTCAGCTCCCAGCCTATGTTGCACCGTGCCTGAAATTGTGGCGGCAGTGGCGATTCTCGGCTGAAGATCTTAAGTCTGCTCCAAGGAAAGTCCTTATGAGCCTTATCTTGAGCGAAGCCTTTCATGACCCACTGGCCTTAAGGGATTGCCCAGGCCCGATTTTGAGGGAAGGGTTAAGATTGATTAATATGGACAGGGTGCCACTTAAATTTAGGGATCTAGCCTGGATGTGCTTCCATGGGAAGCTCTATGTTGGGGGAAATTTGAAACACCGCAGGGAGTCGGAATGTGGTTGTCCTCGAGAGGAGTGTGTGGGTACGGTGGAGACCATGGACCATTTTCTGCTTCATTGCCCCTTTAACATAGAGGTATATAAACAGGTGGGACGGGCCCTCGGTGTTCCTTTCCTCTCTAGGCTGAGTTATGCTGAGTGGGAGTACGGAGCATTCAATGCAGGAGGGTTTTTTTGTTTGGATACACTTTTTTTAGTCAGCCTAGTCGTCCGTTATTTCACGTGGAATGCACGGTGTCAGGTCTCCATTCGGCATAAAATCCTTCCTGTCCAGGTGGTGGTGAGTGACATTCTGCATGCGGTGGGGAAGATTCGGGTGCTTGAGAGAGACAAATGGAGGCAGGGGGCTTGGTTGAAGGCGTGGAGGGGTATCAGACGTCCCTGACCCACAAGAGTGTCTGTCCGGGTGTGTGGCTGTCTGTCTCTTATCACCCTAAATTTTTGTTCTTTAAGATTTTTGAAAAATGGCTGCGTGCATAGGTGACGGGTTGTGCCTTTTAGGCCTTCTCTGCTGCTTCATGTAAATAGTTGGGGGATCTTTAAGCATGAGGCTGTTTATGCAGCAATGAGGCTTTGCCTGTCTGTATATATATGTATAACATTGAGGAGTACTGAATATTTGTGTTTGATTTCTGTTCAGTTAATATTATGTTTATGTTTTGTTACTTTTTTATATAAGCGTTGCTTGAGTCTTTTAATGAAAAGATTAGCAGCAGTGACCGGTCCTTATGACAAGAAACTCCTGCACAGAGGCAAAGTTTCACACTGAGCTGGAAGAAATACACAAAACACACCAAGATTTAGGTATGAATACACATGCCTCTTGTATTCAGACAATATTTGCTTATTCCAGAGACCAGCTTCAAAAAATGTTTTAATAAAATCGGGATGTCTCATATTATGCTCTAATACCAGCGTAACTTGAAACATGGTCAGAAAGGTAAATTTAGCCTTTTAATGGTTTTTACTCTTCAAAATAGTTTACTTACCATTGCTAGACACTATTCTGTTTAACCAGATGTCTTGTACGGTAAAGGAACTGAGAAGTCTCTGAAGAAATATATCTTCCTCTTCATGCATTACACTCAGGATTCTAGAATCTAGACACGAAACAGTCACAAAACACAGAAATATGTTCGTTTGTTCAGCCGGTTATCAGTTTCCTGCTTTCCTAACGGCTAATCTCATCAGGCTTGAAACAAAGACAATTTATCTAACTAAAAAAAAACAGAGCAGATACAGCAATGTCCCATAATGTAACACGTCAATATGGAACAACATTTTTACAAAGGTTTTGGCATAATGTTAAAAAAAAAAATACCAGGAAATAAGGCATTAATAGCAAGCAAAAATAGCCGTGTTTCTTCTCACGATAGATTAGTGATAAGAGCTGTGGCATTGAGAACAATGGCCAGCTACGAACGCCTAAGGACACAGAAATGTCCAGAATAAAGCAACAATGGTGTGTTATCTATTAAAGGGAAAGTAAAGGTGTAGTGGCATTTAGCAGATATGTTTAGTTATTTTAAAGTCTAATTGTAGTTTCAGTCCATAAATGGCCGCACACCACAGGTCTTGAAATATAAAAGTCCAATCTTTATTGTGATCCAAAAATATGTATACACCACAATCAAGTTTCCCAGCACAAGGGGAACCTTCTAAAGCGTTTCACCGATGAGATGTAAACATAGGTCAAGCAAAACAGAAACGCACTCATCTACCTCCGCATGTATCAATTGCCCCTCCCTTTTAGATTGTAAGCCCTCAGGGGCAGGGCCCTCCTTATCATCTTGTCTTGAATTGTATTGTGATTGTAATGTCTTCATTATATTGTAAAGCGCTGCGCAAACTGCTGGCGCTATATAAATCCTGTATAATAATAATCAACTCATAACCAGCTTTAAAGCAAGGTGCACATGGAAGGGCTTTAAACAGTGCAAAAAAAGTTTCCCAGCACACTCATAAAAACAGAGGTTTTATATGCACATCTTTGCTTGTCTGATTTGGTGCAGTGACACACTGGGGGTCTTAGCTGCCGTTGTGATGTGCAGGGTCTCTGGTGTGTCCCTGTGCCTTCAAGGAGGTTGGGCTGCCTCCTGGCAAACCTGCACCCAATTTATCTTTTGCTACATGTGCTCCAAGATGGAGACTCTTTGTCAGGAAGCGGATCTGAACCCAGGGCCTCTGCTGTGGCTGGCGGTGGTTCTACCTGCTGAGCCACCTTAGAACCTTGGATAGCTCCTTGTCTGATGTCCTGTGTAATCCTCAGTTATACCTAATCTCTGCTGAACTCTGAACTCCATGCTCCTCCCTTGAACTTCCTATTTAAGCCATGCCCCTGCACTTCCTGTTTGCCAGATTAATGTGCTCCTGCCATTATCTTGCTTCCTGCTCACTTTGTGCTACAATCTACTCATGCTGCTTCCCGTGTACCGACCTTTGGCTGCTGATTCACCGACTACTCTCACCGTCTACATACCTGATAGCTTTGGCTCCTGACCTAGGCTTGTTCGCTGACTGTGCTTCTGCCTACTCCTCCACTACTTCCCTCTGCTTGTGTACCAAACCCGGCCTGTTATACTACGAATTGCCTGCTGCTTCAGCTGCTGGACTCTGAGCCTGATCACAGATCGTGACACTCTCATAAGTTAGAGTTAGGACCGCACTACACAGAGGGGCCTTGACAAGCAGTGCGGCTTTCACATATTCTGCAGAAAACGTGTATCTAAAACCTCTGTTTTTAACTTTAGCGGTTAGACGACAGGTTTTTTGCATGCTGGCTGGTGAGTGTGCTGGGAAACTGTTTGCTGTTGTAATCATCTGTTAAACGCATTAGCTGGTTCTGCTTGTGCTGGGGAGCTTGATTGTGGTGTATACATATTTTTGGATCACAATAAAGATTGGAGTTATATATTTCAAGACTTGTGGTAGGGGGCCGTTTATGGACTGGATCGGGTGATGGTGCACCATTCAGGCTGAACCTGCAGGATCTGTGTAGCATGGACACAGCCGGAGAATCGGTGAGACCTTTTTTGATTCTAATTGTAGTTTGCTACAGTTAAAAAACAGCTACATTGAGGGTTCATTAATAAGAGATATGTCTTAAATATCTTACCAGTTAAATTGTAGTTGATCCGCAGGGGCTGTAGGAAACCTCAGCCAGGTACAAGGCTGCAGAGAAGGACTGCTGCTCTGTGTAGAAGCAGTGGTCCCTCTGTAGCGGTCCCAGATTGTGAGCTTTACTGATTGGAAAGCTGCAGCTCTTATTCAGTAATAGGTGGGTTGGACAGCCACAGAGAGACTACAAAGAGAACACCATGGGTTTGACAGCTATAAGCTTGCTGATCAGTGGGGACTACACTGATCGTCACACCCCCTATGACATCATCTCACCCTGCTGTAGTGCAAGTGGGCACAGCAAATCCAAGGGTGATGATACAGTCCTAGATTGAACAACAGTAATACAGTATTGTCGTCCTTATAAATAAAGTGGAAGAGCAATGGTTTGGCTGGCCAGTCAATAGGTATGTTTGGCTCTTTACGTAGGTAATAGATGCAGACTAATAGAACATTAATGAGTTGAGCTGTTGGGCCAGAGGAGCCTGATCTGTGAAGCTGAGAGACTACTTCTGCATCAGGTCCGCTTCCCCTTAGATTGACAGCGTATAGCAGTTGACTGTCTAGAGGCTATGGAACCTGCTCATTACTGTATGCTTTCAATCACAAGAAAGGGGGACCTAATGGGGAACTGGTCTCCCAGCATCAAGTATGTTACAGCCCTTCCGTGCCGCCCCAATAGGGGCATAGAATATGAGATGCATAGCCTCAGTTAATATTAGCATTGTTATATAGGTTAGTATTTATATAGTGTGATTTGCCTAACTATTTTCTCATAGCTAAATCCATGTGTTATCCTATGCTGCCATCTAGTGGCCTTTTGTTGTAACAAACATGCTTTCTGTAATTATTCCTCATGTGACGATGTATTTCCCCCTAGTGTACGCCCCTTCCTGCTTCCTGTGTGCAGTACTTCCTGTGTCATGGCACAGCTACTAGCCACATGTAACAAGGACACACATGTAATCTGCACAGTACGTAGGAAAGGCATCATTTTCTGACCGCACAATACTATAACCGTTCAACTGCTGTTCCTATCATCTGCTGTAACCTGATGTTAAAGAATAAACACCTCTTTTGAATGAATCGGTATTGACGAGTTCAGCTATCTGACGAGGATTGTCCGCAGTGAGTATATCTGCTTATACAGGCCAGGCATAGAGGTCTCAGCAAGGGATATATTTCGCTATCACAACGATCGGAGTCAGAATACCTTCTCTGCAGCATATGCCGGGGCTGATGTTTTCCTCTGTTAAAGGGGATCAATACTTAATTAAGAGTAACATACAGGCATATTGTATGTAAACAATACAAATTATTGCAGCTCTGTATTCATCACTGGATGTGTTTTTTTTAATGCAAGAAGTATTTATACCTGAGTTTGATTTGGTATCAGCTATTTGTAATCCCTGCAAAGCAGAGCTCAAACTAGAGGAGAGAGAAGCAGAAGAAAAAGCCAACCAGTTGTGCTTGAGTGCAAGGTGCATGCTAATAGGAGGAGGTAGCAGAGAGACAGGGAAATGAGCTCAGCAGTCTTTAACTATCCATTCACAAGATGGGTATAGCAACAAGACCTGTTAGTGCTACTTACCTGCAGCTGAGCAAAATCAGGCCTCCTGCTCTGCCATACAGGGCTACGCGGTGTGTCAAAGCTGTAAATCTCGACTGGGTGGACAGAAATACAAATACTTTGGAAGGTAAAACAGCTGTGTGTTTGCTTGAAGTTCAGCTTTTAACTAGCAAGACATTTACCATATACATTCTCTAGGACCCTCAATATATGTGTATTGTCTCTTTATAGCAAACTACAATTGGGATTTCATTTTTGACGTGACTGACATATTTGACACACTTGCTCTATTTAGTTATTGTATTACATTTTAGGATTCTGAATATTAACCATATGAGGGTACTTTATATTTGACTCTCTTGATGAATGTATTGGCTGTTGTTATCCCTGAAAAGAGCCGGCGCACGCAGAGCTTCTCTCCCATCTCCATAAACACAAATATACAAATCAATCGTGCACAAACTTGCTTTTAGGGATTTGCCCCTGAGGATGCTACTGGTAGTTCAGTGTCCAGATCATTTGTAGATGGGAAATCATCATCTAATGTTTGCTAACGTTTAATGATGTTAAAGCATCATTCTCACTAGTTTACCTTGTTTCTGGCAAATCCCCTCCGCAGTGTGGTAATCTGTGTTGTTTAAAACAGCTGCAAAAGTGTAGCAAACTTCTTGGAACTGTATCCAATCTTCTGTACAGCTGCCAATAAATTCTGTGGTTCTGTTTTCTGAAAATAAAACATTTGATAATATGAAATAGGTTGCCAAGAACAATTTACACAAAGTGGACCCTTGCTGCAAACATATAAAAACAGCAGTTCAGTCCCCATATGCCTGTCTCTGTGCTAGGGTGGGGTGAGGTCAGGCAGAGGCAACCAGTCACTGTCTTTGGCTCACACAAAACCCACCAACACAAAACCCACCAACACAAAACCCACCCTTGGCCATGGCTTTTAGGTAAAGGTGGCAATGAGGTAGCGGTGGCTGCATTCTGGGGAACCCCACTACCAGAGAAGGCAATCATTTGGTACTTTGGTGAATCTAAAGGCAATTTATGGGTAATTTATGATATTGGTTATCTTCAAAATTTTTACACTCCCTGTCCATAAAAACTCTGTCCTACACTGGTTTATAGTGGTTGGACTGCAAGGAATTGGCTACCGGTAAGGCACCTGCATAAAAGATTAATATATTTGTTAACAAGTCAGCACTGGAAAAAAAAGTGACCCAGCAATCTCTTACATTATTTTTGGGTCATATGAATTTACCATATTGTTGGATACAAACTTTTGGGGCACATGAAAGATCCATTAGATGACAGCCAAAATAAGAGGGTAATAACAAAAAAAAGTGTACGTTTTTGGTCCTCTATAAAACTAATGATTTACCCTTAACGGCTTAACCCTTGGCTCTAAACCTGAAATTAATGGCAAAATGTTTCACTCTAATCCAAAAGTCAACCTAGCCCATTCCTTATGCCTAACATTTTTCCTTTACGTGAAGCAAGCCCAAAACCTAAGCTCTAAACTTAATATAACCCCAATACCCTAAACCTAATAAATATTATGGCACTTTCTGGTTCGACTTTCTCCTGTCCCGCATACATTCCTATTAGCCTATAACTAATATGGGCTGCATCACTTGTCAATAGAAATGTCTTAAAGGCCGAGGGAAAACAGGCAAGTATCAACGCCACCAGGAAGTGCTGATGTCTGGTCCAATCAGAATGGCCCAACATTCAGGTGAAGTGGGGTCAGAGAACGGGAAGTAGAAGAAAGGTGTGGGAAAACAGATTTCTTAAAGCAGTTGGTATTTTCTGTCAGGTCCTAAGCAGTGTAGAAGGAAGGATTACCCTTAGGCAGCTCCCCCCAGGAGTGGTAGCTGAAGGATGGCTCTTTGATCGAGTGGGGATTGCATGTAAAGGAGGAAAGCGTAAAAGCAGAATATATAAAGTCCAGATTTATTTTATCCAGTGCTTGACCAGCATATAGAGATATACCAATTCCTCCTCAGGACCCCTTCGGTTTTACCTGACCAGTACACACTTCATTCAACAGTACCAATTGCTGATGAATTGGGACCCTTTCAACACCTGAAACGTGTTAACACAAGAGTTTAAATGAAATTAAATCTGGACTTTATAAGTTGTGCTTTTGGCATTTTTCCTTCTTGCAAACTAAGCCCCTGAATTTTATACCTCTCAACATAACAGCAGGGTCATACAATTAAACTACACCTTCACAGCCAAGGAAGATGCCATCTTACCCTCTATATGGATTGCAGTTGCCATGGTGCTGCACATGTGATCAGCATTGACACCAGCCCCAGATAGAACAGAATAGTGGGTGGCAACAGAATAACTATGTCCATACCTGTGCTGACAAGACATATTGCACCCTGCAGTTCCATATTACAGTCCATAGCTCTCCAGTGTCCGGCAGTGTCAATATATGCACAGTTACCATCTTGTGATGGAGACTCATCTGCCCATGATGTAAACCACGACATAGAACCATCTATCCATTCAAAATCTTTGCCTCCCTGTTGATACAAAGATTTCATAGCATAATCTACATAAAAGAGATCTACCAATATTGTGAAAACATAAAAAAAGAGTCAAACATTATAATATAGAGACAGCTATAAAATTTAACAGAGGAAAAGACAGTTTGTTCCCACCTTTTCTCAATATTGTCATGAGTATAGTGATTTTGTTATGATTATATAAAAGAATATTCCTGTTTTCTTTGATAATCAGAAAGTCCTGAAAGAGTTATCAGGGGGTTGCAGTCATGTCACAAACCTTTATTCTTTTTTTTTTTTGTAAATTCTTTATTTAAAGAGGTATTTTTTTTTTTTTCTTCCATGAGATATACAAACCTTTATTCTTAACACATATAATCACCTCATCACTGTGCATTCTTGGTTTAAAACTATTCAAACTATGAACTAGCCCATAGCAAGCAATTAGGTTTCAGATCATCACTAACTGGCTGCTTCAGGGTACTGCATTTTATCACTGCTTATGGTGCTGATTTATCCCACAGGATGGATCCTACAGTATTTCCTCACCATAGCTTACAAACGCTAAGTCCAAAGGTTGTTAGGAGGTTTTAAAGTAGAACTGCGGTCAAAACAATGAACATTCATATTTCCATATTCTTAACAAGTAATAAATGTTCTCCAGCCCCAATGGTCTCTACAGCTACAGGCAGTATTGAGTAATTCATCCTCAAAGTTCACAAGAGATGCAGTTAATTCTTCCAAATGGGGTCTTGGAAATAGGATCTTCTCTCTCCCTGTCCACCTGCTCTATCTCCATGTTTACAGTAGACATTAGAAGGCTAGAAGATTGCTGATTCACTGCCAGGAGAGGGGAAGCAGGATGAATTTACCTGCAGAGATGAAAGTGAAAATTCTTCTGCATAAACTAATTACTCCACAGTACCTGCAACTACTGAAGCCAAGAATGGCTTATTTTACAGCTTCTTTACTGCTCGTTAAGGATATGCAATGCAGTTATTTGAAGGCTCATAGCTTTGTCACAGGTCTACTTTAAAGGGAGACATTTCTAGATGAGGGTCAGGTAAATTTAAAAATGTGCAATCCTGTAAGAAAAGTCTGATGCATTCCAGATGATCAGTGCAGGTTCGAGTACATACACACACTATTGCCCATGGTCCTGTGAATAGAATTGCAGGCAAGAGCACATGAGCGTGAAGGCATGCATTGGCATCAGCATGCACGGCAAACTGCCTATATAAAACGGGCATGTCATATGGATCTAGTCCAGGACCTGATCTGGTATTCCACTTAGCTATAAAGGATCCGGCCTGCCTTCTGACTTCAATCTGGATTTCAGCCTGCCTGTTGTGACCTTAGCCTGCCTACTGGACTCTGAATTCTGCCTTCTGCTATGTACCTGCCTGACTGGCTGTTACCGACCTCGGCTTGTGACCCAGATTTAGCTCCTGGTTCCTGATTTGGTACTCCATTGCGTGTCTGTTACTGACTTCAGTTTACGATCCCCACTCTTCTCCTGGTTCCTGATTTGGTTCTCCTCCGCTTGGCATTTACCAGCCTTCACATGTGCTCCAGCTATGCTCTTGTCCTCTAGTACCCTGGCATTGTGTCCTGGTCCTGCAGTCTATAGTCATCCAGTCAACAACACCCGACCTCCAGCACTCTTGCCACTTTGCGTGCCCTTACTTCCTGACATCACTTCCAGGGATGTCATACGAGAGGTGCGAGAGAAGTCCTCTCATCAGCTTGGTCATGACCTAGGTACATGACAAATCCATATACCTTCAACTGTAAAGGTCTTGTCTTAGGACAATTTCATCCTCTGCACACCCCTGTGTAGCAAGATGGTTGGGGCTGACAATTAATTCCGGTCAGCTGTGAGAGATGCAAAGAGTATAGAAGGGTTCTAGGACCTGACATGCTGCTGTAGACCTTTGCATAGGGGCATCGACATAAACATAGAGTTATTATGGCACTCATCCACCCTCTGCACACATCTCTGAAGCTGCCCAGATATCTGGGAAATTCCCAAAGATATCACCAAAGCTTATATACAATTCTCATCAGCTGCAGAATGGCAGTGATAACGTTATAATGTGCCAGGACCCGCATTTTGTAGCTGAAGATTGCAGGCACTATGGTAAGAATAGATAATGTTTAATTACACTCACCTCAACCCCATTTTGCAATCTTAGGTGTGTATTTATCAACCAATGAACGGCTGAGTCACACATCATTTGTTGCTTTTTCACCAATGGGCACACTCCTTACCTCTATAGGGTTAGATTGGGCTGAAAGCACACCCAATCAAGTTAATTTTGTACCATTGAGCAAACATCTGTATTTCTTATTATTCTATACAGATCCAGTTCTCAGTATGCCAAAGCAAATGTTATATTTGCTGGACATGATTCCAACATTTGCCATTGTACATGGACACATCCTGATTAGCCAAACTCTTCCATTGTCACACAACTAAAATATTTATTTGCATACACTTCCGGCATTGCAAGCGCACTTTATATCCAGGCACATTCTTAATAACAATATTTATTTAGATCTGAGCCCACGTAACAGTGTGTTCTCAAATACAAGTATTGAATGTATTTAATACAGTAACACCTACCATTTCTTTATAAAGTCCAATCCAGTTGGAATATCCTTTGCGGTGGACAATGACAGTTGCGAAGGCTTGGTGATATTCATCAGTAATGGTAACTAAATCAGCCCCATATCCCTTGCAAACAAAGGAGGCATCATACCAGGTCATGTTTCCAGATATTACTCTGTACAATTTATCTCCATAGGGCAATACTTCAGGTATTGGGAACACGTCAGAACCATTTGCAGTGTGACCCGAAACATCTATTATAGGAAGAATAAACACTTGATTTTTAGGACTTACCAATCAGTTTGCTTTATGTTCTGACTGCAATGTCTACAGTGATGGGTGCAGGAGTTTACTGTTTGTATACTGTTTGTTTGCTAGGTTGGACATCATCTCTCTGCCCTGGTGTTGTCATGACATGACAAATAAGGCCTCTCCAAATGGTGGAAAACTGCAAAGGACATCCTCATCTCATGGCAGGACATTAAAAAGCCTCCCAAATGCAGAAATAATATAAAGAGTCACCTTGATTCCATCCATGACTTGGTGGTGGTAGCTCTGGTCTAGTGGACCTTATGGGCCTGAAAGTGACTATACCCCTCTGTGTACTAATAAGCTTAATAAGCTATTGAGCACATTGTATTTTATAGTTAATAACCTACATATCACAGTTCCCTTCTGGGGAAGAGAACCTTCCTTTTTTGCATATAAACATTTTATTCTATGGGTCCTTGGTCAGGTCACGTGGCATCATGGATGTTCCTTTATCTTTGGGCAGTGCTGATTGCTCCAGAGAACAGCTTTGTTTTGTCATCGCAGAGCAGGTTGATGACGTATCCCCAGGGAGCGGGTCCTTAAAACCCTTGTCTTGCAGAACCCTTGTCTTGGGATGACGTATCCCCAGGGAGTGGGTCCTTAAATCCCTTGTCTTGCAGGAAGCCAGGCAGCGTCTCATTACCCGCCACCCAGCTTACTGCAGCTTACTGATTGGCCAGGGAAGCCGGCTCCATGCTGTTTGGCTGGATCAATGCTGATTGGCCAGAAGCTGGCTTCCCAGCCAATCAGCATTGAGCCAGCCAAACAGCATTAAGCCGGCTACCTGGCCATTAGGAAGCTGGGCATTGAATCATTACCCGTTGTCCGGCTTCCTGATTGGCTGGGAAGCTGGCTCCATGTTCCCTTGTGGCACTGCTGGTGAGAGGAAATCTCCCTCTGATCAGAAGTTCCGGTACAGGGAAGGTATCGGAGCATTTGGGCGAGTACGAGTACTCGCCCAAATACTCATTATCTGCACCTATACTAGTAACAGTATCGGTGCGTCCCTTATTCAACCAGAAAGAGAAGAGGTGCTGGACCATGGAGCAGTGAGTCTGAGGCGGTAGGGTAACAATAGCCATAGCAGCCCACGTGGCTGCTATGGGGCCTGGGGTAGATGGGGGGGTCTATTAAGGGTGCTGATTAGGAAAACTAAACTATGAAGTTTCATTGAAGGGCTGGTCAGTCCTCAGGATCCTGTAGTCATAGGTCCCCCTCTGTGCAGTGAGAAGCATTTGCTTATCTATCTTCATATGGAAATTATCCTCCTATGCCCAACGTAATCCCAGAGTTTCACCTCTGTTAAATCCTTATAGGAGGGCTAAGGTTTGTGAATCTACAAAAAAGTTTAATAAAGTTTGTACTAGAGTTGAAGAGTAAGTGTGTGCAAGAGCATCAATCATTTTATCATAATTTAAAATGTCATTATGGTTATTATTATTAGTGCAACTATAACTTTTACCCCCAGCACTGCTTCCCATTAGTGTACTGACTATGCTGACAGCTCGCCTGCTGCCTGTCTTTGATACATAATTCATGTTAAGATCAATGACTTGTATTGTCACAGTTGACAATGCTAGCTGCTACAGAGAGAGCTAGGGGGCCCCAAGGTTTTACTACAGGGCTCCATGGTTCGTAGTTATGCCCCTGGTTTGAGCAGAACACCACCAAAAACTAGTTGAGTATTGCAACTTTTTTGTGTTTAATAAGTGCTGGGCAACAGATTGTTTTCAATCTTATTTTAAACTGTTGTTAAGCTTAGAAATTAGGTGTAGGGATGCTGAACATTTTGCCTTTTGATGCAGAGATGGCTACAGTGCTACTTAGCTTGCACCTCCTGAGTCACCTAAACAATACTTGAGTAAGGCTTATGAAAACATTAAATCATTATTAGCTGCAACTCAGTGACTCTGTAAGGCATTACCTTGCATTCGCTCACAAATGAATCCATAGCCTTCGTGACCACAGTTTTCAAGATGCCATTTCCCTACAGGAAAAACATTGTGGTTGGCAGATATTGCAGCACATTGGTGATCCTGAATGTCTTCTGAGCTCTAGGACAACCGACAATATTACAATGGGTTACATTTAAATAGAAACATTGTTAAACCATAGTTATTGATATTTGCTTTAAAAGAGAAAATATGTGGCTAAAGAGTAGAAAATATGGCAAGTGGGGAGTAGGGGAAACCATTTTCATTAAACAACATTCAACCATTCAACACAAAAAGGTGAGCAGTACTGTTGGAAATGATCCCATGGCATCCAAAGAGCTATTTGGGTATTGTTACTGGCCAATAAACAATAATTTAAAGCCTAACTGTACATTTACCAAAGACTAAACAGTTAAAATCAGGGTGCTTAAAATAGTAAACTTGCAGTCTCACTTTACTTTGCTTGATTTGTAAGGGTTTGTAAGCCAAGCTTGATTGGCTTACAAACCCTGTCCGGTGGGAGGACAAAGTCTGTTGCACAGGCACAGAGAAGACCACTGCACTCTCTGTAAGAGCAGTGGTCCCCCCACAGCAGTCTGAAATCTCCCCATTGAGTTAAAGTTAGAGTTAGGCAATCAGAAAAACTCAGGCTCCATGGTGCTTGGAGAGCTCTAGCTGTGACTTAGCAGGGGGGCGTGTTGGACTGCTGCAGAGAGACTGCTGATCCTTCAAAGAGTGCAGGGTTCCCTCTGTAGCCTGCTGCCCGTGCACTATTTTCAGCGCCCTGAGTGTAACTGTTGGGTGTTTGTTAAAATTACAGTTTGACTTCAAAAGATTTTACTAGAGTTTTTTGGGGTAAAGGAAACAATGGTTGCCATGGATATCGTTCATAAGATTAACACAGCGTCATTGTTGCTTGTTCTGTATTTTTCCTATAAGAAGAAACAAAGCTGAATGTAAAGTAGGCAGTTCGTTCTTGGTGCCAGGCGGGAGGTCATCATTTATTTGTATGAACTATTACACGCCTGGCATCTCCTTATGTGGAAAACTTTTCTTCGGAAGATGAGATCCCATTACGGTAAATCTTTCCAATACACTCCTATACATAATGGAATTACTTTTAAGAGGCCCGACATGTTCAAAAGTTTTACTGCATTTGGACTGTGTTCCTCTTTAAAGGGTTGCCAAGAGTCATTATTCATACAAAGGGCTTTTTGCGTGGTGCTGAGATTGCGGAAGTGAGCCAAACATAGTAAAAGATGAGGATTCTGGGAAATTCTCGCTACGTATCCACATGGTGCTTTTATAGAGCATTAAAAAAGGAATTAAACTTTGGCAGTAATTAAAAATTATGTATGACTAGGGATTAAAGACATTATAAATAACCAAAACACAAAATGCAGTCATGTTTGGAATTAAATTATTTAATTGTTTACCAAACAAGAGTTATTTTTTTTAAATTAAAAGGGAAAACAAAACATTGATATGGTACAAGTAAAATGTAACTCAATTTTGTCATTGATCTGTGCTAACAATAATGTCAGTTTCCCTTGTTCCTAGCTAAATGGAAGTATGCATCAGTAGGCATCAGTGTATCTACCGAATATTACATTCCACTTACTTTATATTTCAGTTATGCAAATATGTGTTATTATTAAAGGCTTGCTACATTTAAAACTGATAGCTCACTTTTGGATTATAATCAATGGGTGTAGTTATCTGCTGGCTTATTATATCTATAGGCATCTTCACTTGTGAGATTTATTCATAGCAAAACCATCCATTTCTCAAAGAGGGACTTCTAAATGAATTTATTCTACACTTTAGATAATCTACCAGGAGCTTGTGACATCATTATTTGCCTTTTTAATGACCATGACCATTGGGTATGACTGGGAATGCCTTGAAAAATATAATATGCTGGCATATGACTGAGGGTGATTGTCACTGGATGCATCTATCCTGTGTCTAGTGACAATCATCTATCCCAAACTACATGTAATCGTACCATGTAGGTCGCTGACAGATGTGGCCGCTGACAGATGTGGCCGCCGTCACCCAGTCATTACCTTCAGTGGGTACAGCGGCTGCATCTGAACCGGGACACCTGGGACACCCACCGGAATAATCTGTAGGTTCGTACTGCAGGCATCTCAGGTCGCAGCTTGTGAATGTCGCCTAAGGCTGCTAACAATCATGCAAAAATAAGAATACAGTACTTGTTTTTCCCATAGAATGGATGTTTAAATCAGACACATTATCTATCATTCAGCCGCTTTTACTTACGTGGTTTGTTTTGATTGGAAACCAATTTGTGTATGTGTCTGAAGTGCCATTTTCCCAAACATCATAATCATCTCTGCTGAGTCCAATCCAAAAACTGTTCTTCTGTTTAAACAGCTGCATAACTATAAATGCTACAACAAAGAACAAACCGCCTCATTCATCAAAGTGTCTGAAAAAAGAACAGTCTATGTTGTCCCAGTCAACCATATTCAAACCCGCACTTTAATCCAACAGTGGAATAATGAAAATTGTTGAGGGGCAATATAGACAACTGTTTTTTTTCAGACACTTCAATGAATAAGGCCCAAAGTCATATTAGCAATGAACTAGGGTACTGGTACAGATCTGAACAGAGTCTCACATACCATATAACAGCTTTAAAGGCTTCTGGAGTATATATTTCATGATGGGGTTTTTTAAGGACCACTATTACACATATAAATTATATAAAAAATGAATAAATCAGCGTTGTAAGCATCATGCTCCCTATTAAGTCCTCATGACCCATGCTGTGAGAATGGTAATAACTGTTTTGTGTTGGTAGTTCTCAGATCATGCTGCTAAACTGACAAATTGATCATAGACTTATAGTCAAGTCAACTAATGCATACTGACACTGTTAAATTTGATCTGGACATCCATGCTTCAATGACCTCTGGTCACAAAAGGGTTGAATATAGTGCTAAGTTTGTTGCTTTACTTTTTCTGCATGCACTTCTCATAGGTATATTAAAGCTAAAACCCAGTGTTGTCTCCACCTACACTCTCACTTCCTAGGTTTTTGTGGATTGGCAGGAGGGTTTTTTATTTTGCAGAGCCACGAATCGGACTGGTGCAAAATGCGCAGTAGATAGTTTTCCGCTTTCTTTGGCAACATAGCAGGTACCATTTAATTCAGGCGTAAGAGCTATATAATCCCTGCTGGCTGGCAGATTAATCCACTCAGGCTGCAATTAAACTTGCTGATCGACATCACTGCAACAGCCAGATGTGGGACCAATGGTAAAGTAAGTAACCACAGAAACCATACCTACATGTTTTTGGACAATTCAAAAAAAATCTAGACAATACTATATGCTTAAAGCAAACCTGTGTGCTCCTCTAAAGGAGTAAAGTGATAACACTATTTAGCGTTTGACCTAACTTTTGCTTCTCCAGCTGCCTATCTCCACTTTCATGAAATATAAAATTAGATTAGACATACACCACTCAACGGAACAATGTCTGGGGCATGAATAACCTATTGGCAGGCCCGGACATTATTACTTGAGTGGGAGAAGTAATGCTCATGCAATTGGTGAATTTTAGAAGGTCAGCGATGGGGGAGAAGAAGCTGCATCAGGTACCTGCTAAAAGCAATATGGTACTGTCACTTTGGACACTAGAAGAGAACAGGTTCACTTTAATTTATATACAATTATTTAAAACAACATATATAACATATACCTTGTTCTAGATGATTTGAAATGGTAGACAGGTAACCACCATGTTCCTTGCAATTGTTAGCAGCAGATTGCCAATTCACTTTTTGTCCATCTTCATTTTTGTGTACAAAGTAACACTAAATGTTGATAATGAAAAAAAGACATTAACATCCTAGCAGGAAAACACAGATAATTTTTTTTAACATAATTTGAGTGTTGGATTTTTAGCTGCGTAATGCTCAGTTTATTGCAGGAAAAAAACATTCTGTTTGTTTTCATAAACAAATCTTATTATAAGTGATAGCACAATTTTCCTTGTGATAAACCTTTCTGTTAAGATAATTATTAGGTTTAGAGTTATGGGATTAGGTTGAGGTTAATGGTTAGCTAGTTTAGAGGTAGCTTCAGGATAAAGTGGATCTCAAAAAGTGATGATTTGCTATCTTATAAGGAACATCTAAAATATCCTGAATAATTTACCTACTTTAATTTGAAAGCCTCCTTAAAAATAGTGGTGCAATTCCTTTTCCTAGGCACTGCTGTGCTTTGAGACTCATATTGTGAGGTCATCTAAGGCACTGTGCTAAAGGACTGCTAGCTTCAGGAGATCTGGAGTGAAAGTTGGGGATATTACTACTGTATGGGTCACTGTTCTCCTTGCTGGAGAGGAAGTTATACCTGAGGACCAGCAGCGCAAACATTTGCCTGCTTCTGCTTTAATCCATTCTGTGGAGCTGTTTTTCCTCCACATCTCCTGCTGCTTTTTGATGATATCCTCTGCCAGTCATCAGTTTAACCAGTCATTAGGAAGGGGGCAGGTGGCTTTAGGTACAGCTCTGACATGAAGAAGCAAAACCATTCCTCTGGCCACCTCCACACAGAGACATAGTGCAGAACAAGTCATGGTAAGTCAGTAATCGGGAAAAGATCGGTTGCATGATGCCTAGAGGAAATACTGGTGACCAGTGGCGTAACAATCGACATAGCGACCCAGGCGCCCGCTATGGGGCCCGGGCACAGGGAGGCCCGGCCAGGGTCGCTATGGAATGTGGGGGTGCTGGCTGTCACAGACACAGCTCAGCAGCGGCCACGTCGCATTTCCCCTCATAGCCGCTGCAGAGCTGTGTCAGTGACAGCCAGCCGCTGCGGCAGATGAGGGCGGTGTTTGGAATGGAGGAGGCGGGGCCCGCTTCCTCTTTCATCATTGGCCAGCGACCTAAGAGCAGGTGGGGTCAGTGATGTAAGAGAAGGCGGGGCCCGTCGATAGCAGAGGAGGCGGGGCCCGGGGACGGAACAGGAGTCGGGGCCCGGCGACCACAGAGGCGCTGACAGGTAAGAGATCTCAGACCCTGCAGAGCCCACTACAGAGAGTCTATGGTGGGCTCTGAAGGGTCACTCTCCACTGGGGCTCTGCAAGTGGCATAACTAGCAATCACAAGGCCCCATACACAATTTTGCTATGGGGCCCTGTGATTTCTAGTTACGCCCCTGCTGGTGACTATTTCTATGCCCCTGCTTGCATTTCTTCAGGTCCATAGTAAAGATTTGTGGTATGAGATAGTGTTGGGTTTAGTGTTTGCAATAAATTCAAGCCAGTTTTCACCTTTTGTAAGTGATTAGCACTTATTGTGGTAGTGTAAAGGCTCAGTGATGATGTATATGTGTGTACATTTTCATGACTCACATTGCTGGCTTTTTTCATTTTTTATGGACCTTTTAGTAGGCCTGAGTCCCACAAAATGAAGCTCATTCTGACACTGGAGTTGTGTTGTAAAGCAGCTGACCCCCTCCCTGTGAGTCATTGTAACAAAATCCCTGTAAATCAGCTCTCTCAAGACAAAGTCACTGCGCTACGATGCAACCCAAAGGTCTAAACATTGAATTGGATTTAAACTGTTTTATTAATAGAGATTACTATAGATACAAGTAAGAGAAAACATTTTTCGATTTTTATATACATATGTGAACAGGGCCGGATTTACTCCCCCTGCCGCCCCAAGGCCAGGTTCCACAATACGCCTTCCAAAAAGGTATTTCTTAATGTGATATATGGATGATATTGGTACATAAAGTCATGTATACAATGCTGTTTTATATATTTTTTATATTCGGTATGCCTTGATACCAACACCACATTTAGGCAATATATATTATATTTTATTTACTCATATTCTTTTTTTATATCTTTGTGTTTATATTTGTATATATACACCTATCTATAGATTTATATGTACTTTTTTTGTATGTGTATATATATATAATTTTTTTTGTGTTAAAGTTTTAATATCAGATATGGACACACATGTCATTGCCGGCTTGAGGGTCAGTTACATCCTACTCTTGGAAAGACCCAATCA
>NW_017308080.1:169996-182117 GCF_000935625.1 Nanorana parkeri | reverse complement strand
CACATTGCATTGAAAGGAAACACCAAAAGCGCGGATTTTACTCAATTGTAAATCAGCTCTGCCTTTCCAGGTCACAATACACTGTCTTGTGTTTAGGGTTTTAGGCTTAGGGTTGGAAGTTGCTGAGGTTGGGGTAACTAGTTTATTTCATATGACAATTTCATGATTGAATTTTTTTTAACTAGCTGCATTCTGAGTAGAAAAGCCTGTTCCCTGCCAGCATGCTGCAAGAATGGGACCCTTGCTCTGTGTGGAAGCAGCAATATCTCTACAAAGGCACACACTGCCTTCTGAATCAGAGCCAGAGCTTTTCAATCTGCTGGGAGAATGACCAATGCAATGAGTCCACTGCTTTTCCACAGAGAGCAAGGGTCCCTCTCTGCAGCAGTTTGGCAGGAGACTGGTGTTTCTACTCAGGCTGTGGCTGCTTTAGAAAGAAAATTAACCACAAGACTTTGAACACCATTTGTTTTGATGCACCTGAAATGTATTTAATGGACTTAAACTTAAGGTTCTGCTGGAGTTAAAGCCATTAATTCAGCTGTAAACTGGTCCCATCTTTCTCCTCAATCTACAACAAGCATGACTCCAAAGGCCCATTCTTGTGAGAGCAGAAGACAGCACTAAACTCTAATACAAACCTCTCACACCCACCGCTCCAATCTTTCCCAGATTCCAGCTAGACCTAGGTCCATACTCTGGTTGGAAACAGAAGGATCAGAGGTTTCTTTGCCATCCTTGCATTGTTTGAAAACAAATTGAGTTCAATTTTTATTTTATGTACTATACAGATCCCACAGAAAAGCACAGCTGCCCTGATCACTATAATCAAATCTTTGTTACCGAATCCGTATTACATCCACAAGATCATGACGCAGCCCTAACCCATAAAGGGATTTAAAATCAATATCCCTATATCCATAAGGATGCCTTTGAGAAATGTACAATATTGCATCATACATCAATAATAAATAATACAGGATACAATATTAAACAGATCGGTTTACCTATAGATAATGATCTACAATAAATTCCAGATAGAGTTCAACCTAGAACATATATTGGAGAAGGACTCCACTAACACAATATAAAGATAATTCTGTTAATGATATACCAATTATACACCACAAAGAGAAAATAAATAATAATTAGAAATTAATAAGCATACAATATACATCACCATTGCATCCTCTTCAGGGGTGTAACTATTGATAAGGGGGCCCCATAGCAAAATTAATAAGGGCCCATTGCTCTCTACCATCCATCTTCAAGGCAATCCTTCTAGTGATACAGAATTCTTTTGGTCTTTGTAGCAACCTTATAGAGGTTCCCAAAATTGTAGGTACAATCAGTTTAACCAAATGTATTTACCAAAGGCTATCACAACCTGTACATATTATTATATAGGTAGATAGTGTTGGGCCCCCAGTACTGCATGATTTGCTTTGCTCTTACTCCCTAGATCCTCTTCTTACTACTAGACATACTTCTAATTTTCCCTCTGTGCTCTGAAGGGTATGTGACCCTAAAACCATAGAAAGCAAGGAGCACTAGATAGAATAGGAATTGACTCATATTGTTTGATGGACTAAAATTTGACTTTTCATATATGATAGGTAGTCCATTTAGAACTCCACAATATCATATCTACCAGCTGGCAGAGATTCAAATTAGATCTAATATCACATTTCCTGGTGAAACCCAGCAGCTGCAGGAAAAAGGGGACTCATCAGTATATTTAATTTACTACATGCAGAGGCCAGGAGCAAAAAGCAGTCTTTTATTTTACACATAAAAATCCTTTGTAATCACCTCCACTGAATATGGAAAATATTTACCGCATATATTAACCTTATATCCATTGTACAGCCAATCCACAGGGCAGGTTCCATGTTTCTGCTTGTCATCCTCCTTGGGGATTATATCTTTTTCTATTTTGAGCATTAAACTTGTTTTACAGATTCCCGGATTCATAGCAAAACAGTCTGTAAACCCCCAGAGCCCTGGAAGAGACAGCTTTCTGGAGTTACTGATACAACACAATGCATTATCTGTATTTCTAGCTGTGGCTTCCCCACAAACCACCTACGCAACGCCTCCAGCGACTGCTGGGAGACTTAAGTAGTTATTATTACTAAGATAGTTTATTATGCATTTCACAATTACGATTATTTATCTTACTGAACACAAGAAATGATCTTGTATGTCTAAACAAGTAATGGTAGAATACCGATGATGTCACGTTTTTTGCATTTCAAGAAAATATTGCTCCATCTTATTTACAAATTGCTTAATAACATATTTATAGGAAATATGTGTACATGGGAATTTATATTTTAGGGAACATATTTATAAAATTGGGGAAATGACTGTGAGGAATTATTAATTTGAGCAGATCAGAGACCATTTGAAAGATTCTCTGCTTGTATAATGTTCATTTGACAGCTGGATTCACATGCCCACCAGCCAGATGGAATGAGTATTAGTTTTCGGTATCCAAAACCCAGTTCAGGAGATTTAAGAAAAACGAGAATAATCATAAAAAAACATAGAATTCACTATAACCACTCAAAACTTTCGTTTTGCCTTTCTTGCTTATTTTCACCCTTAATGTGACTCTATCTCTGAGAAGAAGAAAAAAAAACCAGCCACTCAACTTTGTTGTCTTTCAGAGCTGCACTGGTCAAATAACTGATTCATTTTCAGTCTCATTTCACATAAAAAATACACACCTCCTAAACCCCGTCTGTGTGAACACTTTGGTAACTTGCTGACTCAACAAGATCCACAGACAGTGTCAACTGACAAAGAAGATTCAGAAGTAAAACCCAATGTAGTTTATCCCATGCTGAGATTACTATAAATGTATTTTCTGGGAATTTCTTGTAGGTAAAAATACGTTCTGCACTTAAAACCTCCTGACTCACTTAAGCCTCTTATACAGCAAGGGTAAAACTAAAACAAACTGAAGAGCATGGGTTGGATGGAACTAAACGAACTATAAACAGGTATCCCATTGGACACCAGACCGGTATCCCACTGTAGTATGTAGCAGGGTGCTGGAATGATGTGCGGTTGGTGCCGAACAAATTCAAACGTAGAGGACATAGTGACCCGCACACCAAGGTCCAATGCATCAATACGTCTTTTATTGATGGCTGATACACATGGCATCACGATTATGAGCAATATTTTGGAACCCATCAAGGTCCCTTCATCAGGCAAATAACATATTGATCTTCACTATGTTATTTGCCTGATGAAGGGACCTTGATAGGTTCTGAAACGTTGCTCATACTTGTGATGCCATGTGTATCTGCCGTCAATAAAAGGACTTATTGATGCATTGAACCTTGGTGTGCGGATGACTATCTCCTAACTAAACTAACACAAAATCAGGGGGTTTAAGTACAGCATATCAAAACACAATAAATTACAAATAATAAAACAGACCGCTGTGATAGGACACTGAAGATTCTTCAGCCAGTGTAACTCTGCCAGAGAACAAAGATAGGATGCATGGGCAGCAAGACTGGTAAGTTCTATTACTCTTCCTTTAAAGGCAAGATTTACCAAAACTATGTAATGTAAATGCAGGTTTACTAATATAAAAACAGGTTTACTACTATAAAGTGGCAAATGTGAGAAAATGCATCTGTTAGTCTAGATCACATTTGCACACCTTCGTTTGGCTTCAGCTTATAAATATGCTCCCTAAGATAAGAACTCAATTGAAAAATTTCCAATGATAACCTTTGGAAGCCTGTAGAGTTCTTTTTCATAAGCCCACATTGGCTGCCTAGACGTGCCCAGGACTTTTGACTCCTTACAGAGAGCTGAAGTGGGGGGTGGTTCTTGTAAGGCATAAGATCAACTGCCTCAATTGCCTAACCCCTTATGCAGTCCTCAACATGTGACAGACATGTAAATATTTTGAGTATTTTAGAAATGATAGGCAAAAGGGTGAACAAAAAAAATCACTTGACACAGAGGCATAAATATAGCTGTCCCCTATTTTACACATTAGTCTTCATATGAGTGTTCTGTGAATATGATGATGCAGGAATAAGCTGTCTTGTGGCACCAACCTGTGTCTGCCATGATATAGGCACATTGCTGTCCTGTTATGGATAAATTGTTGCTTTCTGGCTCCTTTTCCCAGTTACTGTAGATAACAGGTGACCCGACCTTCCATCTGCCAGCATATCAAACACAGCTATTTAAGATAACCTGTCATACATCATCACATAGAACAACACATATTAATAATACAGTAAGGCTGGTGAGTGTCCTGCTGATATATGGAAAAGAACTTCCCTGCTATATCCATAATAGTCTATTTATTTTCATCTTATGAGGTTCTACCAACCTGCAAGTGCAGTTTGAGTGTTCTGCCACAACGAGCGGCATTTTTATGTTATTAGTCTGTTTCATGTATAGTATTATTAGAACCCCTCTCAAGGTGTATATAAGGAGAGGCAAATAATTGGATAACCTCTTGGCCAAATGGAGTGTTGATCCCATTTGATCTTTCTAATAAAAGATTGTTCTATAAACATGAAAATTCCATTGTACCTAACTTCATTTTACTTGACATAATTTCTCTGTATCTTAGTAAACCACCCCACTAATTCCTTTTCTGTATTAGGGAGAGATAAGATTCAGACTTGTCATACAGAGATTTTTTCTATACTGATTTTTTTGTTGTTGTACACAATAACCTGGGTTAGAAATCACAAGGCTTAACCCTTATTCAGTCATCGCACTAGGCCAGCCATTCTCAACCAGGGCTCAATGAAACCCTAGGGTTCCTCCAGAGATTGCTAGGGGTTCCTTGAGTTGTTGCTGATTTTTGACCTCCTATTTGATGGTACCTGCATATTTAAGGGGTCAACTCCACTTCACAGAGCCAGTTGCAGGAACCCAATGAGCTGTCTGTAAGGGTTGCATTCTGACCATCACTGTAAGGGGGCATTTTCCCACTAACCAAGAATGCAAGAGGCATTTTTCACTGACCGCTGATTAAGTGAGTATAGCAAGTGTTCTCAGAGACCTGTAAAATATTTCAAGGGTTCCTCTGGGGTAATAGTTTGAGAAAGGGTGCACTAGGCAACCGAATTGGCATTATTGTGAGCTATTATCTAGCTAGGAACAAAGTTGTCCTGATGTGTTTAAACTTAATAAATGCCAATACCTTCGGAAGCCATCACGGGGGTTTTCATATGCAAGGCCAATCCACCATTTTTCATTCTTTTTTGACATCTAAAAAAATAGTAAGTATAGTTTTAGATGACATAAATGTTTAGAATAATATTTAGAAATCTACACGGATATCTACAAACCAGATAAAGATATCCCCATCCAACAGCAAAACAACAAAATGACATGACAACCATTTCTGTACTGCCAAGATCTAGAAATGTAATGGCTCAATCAAACCAGTGATATGATGCATTCTACAGATTTAGTTCACAGCTTTGCATTTTCTCAGTAGCTAGATGGATTTTGCTGCACAGGGGCCATCTCAGTGAATGAACTTAGCTATAGGGAACACATAGTGAGGTTACATAACAGAATGGACTGTAACGTGCACAAGGTAGCACTACTGTGCATTTTCTGACCGATGACCATGACGTGTTCATGCCTCCATTTATTTCTAGGATTGATTGCAGGCTGTAAAGCCTTTATAACTGCTGCCTTTATAAGTTAAAGAGAACCAGTCATGATTGGGCTTCAAGTGAAGCAAAACAATAGGTTTACTTAAATACCAACTCTGTGTGCCTGTTTACCTTCCCTTTGCTCCTCTTCTTCTCCGTTTGCCCACAAAGAGAAGAAATTCCTGTTTAAGCTCCAAGTTGCTCTGGTCAGAAATTACACATGGACATGGACACTTTCTCTGCCTCCAAGTGACAATACTGGAGCCTGATATTTGCTGTTCCAGCATCCAATGATGCATCATGGCAGAAAAGGGAGTTGAGTTTCTCATATCTTGAAGTATTTATCTTCAGGTTCACGTGCACAGATTTATTTATAGAAGATATCTATTTGCCCGATTATTTTGCTTCAGTTTAAGTCTGACTCTTAAGCTTGAGAGTCAGTAGAGGTCATCTGAAGCCTGACAACTCCTCCCCTGTCAATTGCCTGACGTCAAATGAGTGTACAACAGTGCCAGTGAACACATACTCTTAGTTAAAGCTGAACTCCAGAATATGTAAATAATGTCTAAATACAAGAGTCATGAGCATTCTTAACTTAATCTGAATTCTTAACTGAGTTTAGGAAATGTAACCAACTACAGGGCTGTGTTAGTTGACCCATGCTGTTGGCTCATTACAGAATTTGTCACAAGTTGACTGTAGACCATTTTGCCCTAACGCACATAAGTTCTTTTTGACACCAACTGTCTAAATCTGTATTTACATGGATACTTAATTCTTTAGGAGACTATGCAAAATATTATACTTTTCCGTCATACTACTTAAAGCCCACCTGCAGCTAAACCTTTTAATTTAATTTTTTAGCACCATCTATATCCCTATTGGGGAGCTGTCACCTCACTTCCTGTCCTAGAGAAACACATATAATAACAAAAACATGCTTTCAGTAGTGTTGAAAAGGGTTTAAAATTCTGCCAGTGTTAGTATTGCTTATCATGCCTTGCTGACAGCTGGTCCCCCCCCCTTATTGATAAGGGGGCCCCATAGCAAAATTAATAAGGGCCCATTGCTCTCTACCATCCATCTTCAAGGCAATCCTTCTAGTGATACAGAATTCTTTTGGTCTTTGTAGCAACCTTATAGAGGTTCCCAAAATTGTAGGTACAATCAGTTTAACCAAATGTATTTACCAAAGGCTATCACAACCTGTACATATTATTATATAGGTAGATAGTGTTGGGCCCCCAGTACTGCATGATTTGCTTTGCTCTTACTCCCTAGATCCTCTTCTTACTACTAGACATACTTCTAATTTTCCCTCTGTGCTCTGAAGGGTATGTGACCCTAAAACCATAGAAAGCAAGGAGCACTAGATAGAATAGGAATTGACTCATATTGTTTGATGGACTAAAATTTGACTTTTCATATATGATAGGTAGTCCATTTAGAACTCCACAATATCATATCTACCAGCTGGCAGAGATTCAAATTAGATCTAATATCACATTTCCTGGTGAAACCCAGCAGCTGCAGGAAAAAGGGGACTCATCAGTATATTTAATTTACTACATGCAGAGGCCAGGAGCAAAAAGCAGTCTTTTATTTTACACATAAAAATCCTTTGTAATCACCTCCACTGAATATGGAAAATATTTACCGCATATATTAACCTTATATCCATTGTACAGCCAATCCACAGGGCAGGTTCCATGTTTCTGCTTGTCATCCTCCTTGGGGATTATATCTTTTTCTATTTTGAGCATTAAACTTGTTTTACAGATTCCCGGATTCATAGCAAAACAGTCTGTAAACCCCCAGAGCCCTGGAAGAGACAGCTTTCTGGAGTTACTGATACAACACAATGCATTATCTGTATTTCTAGCTGTGGCTTCCCCACAAACCACCTACGCAACGCCTCCAGCGACTGCTGGGAGACTTAAGTAGTTATTATTACTAAGATAGTTTATTATGCATTTCACAATTACGATTATTTATCTTACTGAACACAAGAAATGATCTTGTATGTCTAAACAAGTAATGGTAGAATACCGATGATGTCACGTTTTTTGCATTTCAAGAAAATATTGCTCCATCTTATTTACAAATTGCTTAATAACATATTTATAGGAAATATGTGTACATGGGAATTTATATTTTAGGGAACATATTTATAAAATTGGGGAAATGACTGTGAGGAATTATTAATTTGAGCAGATCAGAGACCATTTGAAAGATTCTCTGCTTGTATAATGTTCATTTGACAGCTGGATTCACATGCCCACCAGCCAGATGGAATGAGTATTAGTTTTCGGTATCCAAAACCCAGTTCAGGAGATTTAAGAAAAACGAGAATAATCATAAAAAAACATAGAATTCACTATAACCACTCAAAACTTTCGTTTTGCCTTTCTTGCTTATTTTCACCCTTAATGTGACTCTATCTCTGAGAAGAAGAAAAAAAAACCAGCCACTCAACTTTGTTGTCTTTCAGAGCTGCACTGGTCAAATAACTGATTCATTTTCAGTCTCATTTCACATAAAAAATACACACCTCCTAAACCCCGTCTGTGTGAACACTTTGGTAACTTGCTGACTCAACAAGATCCACAGACAGTGTCAACTGACAAAGAAGATTCAGAAGTAAAACCCAATGTAGTTTATCCCATGCTGAGATTACTATAAATGTATTTTCTGGGAATTTCTTGTAGGTAAAAATACGTTCTGCACTTAAAACCTCCTGACTCACTTAAGCCTCTTATACAGCAAGGGTAAAACTAAAACAAACTGAAGAGCATGGGTTGGATGGAACTAAACGAACTATAAACAGGTATCCCATTGGACACCAGACCGGTATCCCACTGTAGTATGTAGCAGGGTGCTGGAATGATGTGCGGTTGGTGCCGAACAAATTCAAACGTAGAGGACATAGTGACCCGCACACCAAGGTCCAATGCAT
Organism: Nanorana parkeri; assembly: GCF_000935625.1. Lineage (NCBI taxonomy): Eukaryota > Metazoa > Chordata > Amphibia > Anura > Dicroglossidae > Nanorana > Nanorana parkeri. The sequence goes on along the minus strand of NW_017308080.1, from coordinate 173,504 downwards.
CAATACGTCTTTTATTGATGGCTGATACACATGGCATCACGATTATGAGCAATATTTTGGAACCCATCAAGGTCCCTTCATCAGGCAAATAACATATTGATCTTCACTATGTTATTTGCCTGATGAAGGGACCTTGATAGGTTCTGAAACGTTGCTCATACTTGTGATGCCATGTGTATCTGCCGTCAATAAAAGGACTTATTGATGCATTGAACCTTGGTGTGCGGATGACTATCTCCTAACTAAACTAACACAAAATCAGGGGGTTTAAGTACAGCATATCAAAACACAATAAATTACAAATAATAAAACAGACCGCTGTGATAGGACACTGAAGATTCTTCAGCCAGTGTAACTCTGCCAGAGAACAAAGATAGGATGCATGGGCAGCAAGACTGGTAAGTTCTATTACTCTTCCTTTAAAGGCAAGATTTACCAAAACTATGTAATGTAAATGCAGGTTTACTAATATAAAAACAGGTTTACTACTATAAAGTGGCAAATGTGAGAAAATGCATCTGTTAGTCTAGATCACATTTGCACACCTTCGTTTGGCTTCAGCTTATAAATATGCTCCCTAAGATAAGAACTCAATTGAAAAATTTCCAATGATAACCTTTGGAAGCCTGTAGAGTTCTTTTTCATAAGCCCACATTGGCTGCCTAGACGTGCCCAGGACTTTTGACTCCTTACAGAGAGCTGAAGTGGGGGGTGGTTCTTGTAAGGCATAAGATCAACTGCCTCAATTGCCTAACCCCTTATGCAGTCCTCAACATGTGACAGACATGTAAATATTTTGAGTATTTTAGAAATGATAGGCAAAAGGGTGAACAAAAAAAATCACTTGACACAGAGGCATAAATATAGCTGTCCCCTATTTTACACATTAGTCTTCATATGAGTGTTCTGTGAATATGATGATGCAGGAATAAGCTGTCTTGTGGCACCAACCTGTGTCTGCCATGATATAGGCACATTGCTGTCCTGTTATGGATAAATTGTTGCTTTCTGGCTCCTTTTCCCAGTTACTGTAGATAACAGGTGACCCGACCTTCCATCTGCCAGCATATCAAACACAGCTATTTAAGATAACCTGTCATACATCATCACATAGAACAACACATATTAATAATACAGTAAGGCTGGTGAGTGTCCTGCTGATATATGGAAAAGAACTTCCCTGCTATATCCATAATAGTCTATTTATTTTCATCTTATGAGGTTCTACCAACCTGCAAGTGCAGTTTGAGTGTTCTGCCACAACGAGCGGCATTTTTATGTTATTAGTCTGTTTCATGTATAGTATTATTAGAACCCCTCTCAAGGTGTATATAAGGAGAGGCAAATAATTGGATAACCTCTTGGCCAAATGGAGTGTTGATCCCATTTGATCTTTCTAATAAAAGATTGTTCTATAAACATGAAAATTCCATTGTACCTAACTTCATTTTACTTGACATAATTTCTCTGTATCTTAGTAAACCACCCCACTAATTCCTTTTCTGTATTAGGGAGAGATAAGATTCAGACTTGTCATACAGAGATTTTTTCTATACTGATTTTTTTGTTGTTGTACACAATAACCTGGGTTAGAAATCACAAGGCTTAACCCTTATTCAGTCATCGCACTAGGCCAGCCATTCTCAACCAGGGCTCAATGAAACCCTAGGGTTCCTCCAGAGATTGCTAGGGGTTCCTTGAGTTGTTGCTGATTTTTGACCTCCTATTTGATGGTACCTGCATATTTAAGGGGTCAACTCCACTTCACAGAGCCAGTTGCAGGAACCCAATGAGCTGTCTGTAAGGGTTGCATTCTGACCATCACTGTAAGGGGGCATTTTCCCACTAACCAAGAATGCAAGAGGCATTTTTCACTGACCGCTGATTAAGTGAGTATAGCAAGTGTTCTCAGAGACCTGTAAAATATTTCAAGGGTTCCTCTGGGGTAATAGTTTGAGAAAGGGTGCACTAGGCAACCGAATTGGCATTATTGTGAGCTATTATCTAGCTAGGAACAAAGTTGTCCTGATGTGTTTAAACTTAATAAATGCCAATACCTTCGGAAGCCATCACGGGGGTTTTCATATGCAAGGCCAATCCACCATTTTTCATTCTTTTTTGACATCTAAAAAAATAGTAAGTATAGTTTTAGATGACATAAATGTTTAGAATAATATTTAGAAATCTACACGGATATCTACAAACCAGATAAAGATATCCCCATCCAACAGCAAAACAACAAAATGACATGACAACCATTTCTGTACTGCCAAGATCTAGAAATGTAATGGCTCAATCAAACCAGTGATATGATGCATTCTACAGATTTAGTTCACAGCTTTGCATTTTCTCAGTAGCTAGATGGATTTTGCTGCACAGGGGCCATCTCAGTGAATGAACTTAGCTATAGGGAACACATAGTGAGGTTACATAACAGAATGGACTGTAACGTGCACAAGGTAGCACTACTGTGCATTTTCTGACCGATGACCATGACGTGTTCATGCCTCCATTTATTTCTAGGATTGATTGCAGGCTGTAAAGCCTTTATAACTGCTGCCTTTATAAGTTAAAGAGAACCAGTCATGATTGGGCTTCAAGTGAAGCAAAACAATAGGTTTACTTAAATACCAACTCTGTGTGCCTGTTTACCTTCCCTTTGCTCCTCTTCTTCTCCGTTTGCCCACAAAGAGAAGAAATTCCTGTTTAAGCTCCAAGTTGCTCTGGTCAGAAATTACACATGGACATGGACACTTTCTCTGCCTCCAAGTGACAATACTGGAGCCTGATATTTGCTGTTCCAGCATCCAATGATGCATCATGGCAGAAAAGGGAGTTGAGTTTCTCATATCTTGAAGTATTTATCTTCAGGTTCACGTGCACAGATTTATTTATAGAAGATATCTATTTGCCCGATTATTTTGCTTCAGTTTAAGTCTGACTCTTAAGCTTGAGAGTCAGTAGAGGTCATCTGAAGCCTGACAACTCCTCCCCTGTCAATTGCCTGACGTCAAATGAGTGTACAACAGTGCCAGTGAACACATACTCTTAGTTAAAGCTGAACTCCAGAATATGTAAATAATGTCTAAATACAAGAGTCATGAGCATTCTTAACTTAATCTGAATTCTTAACTGAGTTTAGGAAATGTAACCAACTACAGGGCTGTGTTAGTTGACCCATGCTGTTGGCTCATTACAGAATTTGTCACAAGTTGACTGTAGACCATTTTGCCCTAACGCACATAAGTTCTTTTTGACACCAACTGTCTAAATCTGTATTTACATGGATACTTAATTCTTTAGGAGACTATGCAAAATATTATACTTTTCCGTCATACTACTTAAAGCCCACCTGCAGCTAAACCTTTTAATTTAATTTTTTAGCACCATCTATATCCCTATTGGGGAGCTGTCACCTCACTTCCTGTCCTAGAGAAACACATATAATAACAAAAACATGCTTTCAGTAGTGTTGAAAAGGGTTTAAAATTCTGCCAGTGTTAGTATT
>NW_017308080.1:150151-169982 GCF_000935625.1 Nanorana parkeri | reverse complement strand
CCTGCCTTTCGGCCCGCTCGCCCCCCCCCCCCCCATTTCTTATACAGGCATCACGGGCACAGGAAGCGTTAGACTATATTCGCAATAGGGATGAAAAATAAAAACCTAACCCTTTCCCAATGACATTTTGGCTGGCAATAGCCTTCAGCGAAATAAGAGCATCACAGCGGCTTAGTAGTTAGCACTCCTGCCTTTCTGGAAGGTTAATTGGCTCCTGTCTAAATTGGCCCTGTATGTATGCATGTGAGATAGGGATCTTAGATTGTGAGCTCCTTGGGGGCAGGGACTGATGTATATGCGCAGTATATAAAGCACTGCGAACATTGTCAGTGCTATATAAATAGCTTTAATAAATAAACAAAAAATAAAATTAGATGGAATGGCTGCAGAACCCACAACATTATTCTTTTCAGAACTTACCTTTTTTATCGTTCTGTGAATGAATTCTTGTTCAGCCTCAGAATGTATGGAGGCTATGTAACCTCGCATCCAGCCACATACAAACTCAAAGATGGCAAAGTCGGCATTTACTTCATGGAAAAAGTAACTTTTTCCTTGATAAAAAACAAATGGAATTTCTGTAACATAAAAAAAAAAAAAAAACAGAAAGAAAAATTAGCTCAAAATCAATACATCAGGAACTACTATTTTAAGAAGGGGGTGTGCCATAGAGCCCCTTTTGTTTACTAATGGGTCAACTTTTCCCCTTTTAAACCCCATGTAAAGCTGACATTTTAGTTATCAGACACTGATTTAAAAGAGAACTATGGCCAAAGCTAATTTCACAGCAGCCGCGAAATCTGGGAAATTGTCAGGATCCACCCCGCTACCTGATTGACAGCTGGCTCTACCTCTCTGGAGCCAGAGACAGCTGTGGCGTCCCCCTCCCCTGACTGTCCCTCCAATGAGTGCTAAAGGAATGAGAGGGGAGGAGGGGAATCCCTGCGGGAGAGTGACTGACAGTCACCGCTCTCTGCAGGGAGAAGATCATGACAGAGTGATCATCAGTTTGTGTTTGCTCAGTTTTCGATCAATAAAGCCAACGTGTGACACCTGCAGTCTCACACGTCAGCTCCAACTATGGGGATGAGTGCATTTCACTCTCCCCATAGTTCTCCTTTAAATGGGGATTCCAGCAACATCTTCCCACCACAGTACCAATGGCCTTACTACAACCATGACAAAGTTATAGAAGGGAGTTACTCAAAGCATCTGTTGGCAATTTTAGAGCTTTCTATGAGCTCTCACTCACTGTTTCATTTGTTTTACAGTTATAAAGAGGTCATTTGCCAATGCATGGCTGTATGGCATTGCCCCCTTTGCCAGCTGGAGTGAAGAGAAGCAGCCTGTGTAAGCTCTAAGTTGCTCTGGTTAAAGCATATACATAGTTAAGGACTCTCTCTACAGGTCCACGTGACAGCGCTGGGGCCAGCTGATTGACTGCTCATGCACTCAACATTGTATTGTAGAAGGAAGGGGAGAGACTCACATGTTCCAGGTTTTTGCTTTACTCAACCAGTCAAATTGCATAAATATATTAGTGAACCTGTGGTTTGTGCTGTACGGGCAAAGTGTAGCTTCACTTTGGGCAAACAAATGGTCAAAATTGTTGTGTAAACTGAAAAATCAGTGCAATGCCAGTTTAAAGGCATTTTTGAACACTTTTAACCAATATTTCACCCAAAACAGGCAAACAAATTTTTAACTATGGCTGGAAGTATAGTGGCTGAAATTGGATGGAAAGCTCCAAAGTTGCCAACAAAATTGCATAATCAAGGGCAACATTAATCCTCATGTTGCATTTTACTTAATGTAATATATAAGGGGTAAAATTTAAGCAAGAGTGAGACTGGAAGGTTAAAGTAAACTAGCCTAAAATATTTGTAAGATGAGAGCAGTGCTGAAATACAACCTATGATCAGTTTTCAAACTGATCCCTAAATTCTTGTCACCACACCTTCCTAGATCCTAGACTTTATACAGTACTTTGGCTTCTGCCAAGTTTCATATTAAACCCCTTCCCCTTTACAGCAAGCCCCACATCTTTAATTTACTGTTACATATAAAAGGCTCTACTGCCCATTGAAGTTCTACAATTAGATAGTTGAATAACGGGCTTGAATGATGGACTAAGAACCAAGAGGTGGGGTGCTTAAATGAACCCAAAATCACAAAAGAACTGACATCCCTGCCCATTGGCCCATTTGCTGCTTTATGCTATAGCAGATCCTGGCGCCAATCTGATTTGACTCCTTGGGCTGGTTGAATAGTGGGTCCCCATGCTGGCCACTGTGGCTCCTCCTGCTGACCCCTAGTCATTACAGGACACAAATGTGACATAGGGGTCATCAGGAAGAACCTAAGTTGCCAGGCAGGGCCACACTATTGCACACAGCAGAACTGTGAAATTAGATTTATCTTGAAAGATTTGCTATAGCGTGAAGTTTTACCAACAGACCTGTATGTATAAGTCAGTTTTCTTATAGGTTAGTTCTTTTGTGATCTCAAGGACCCCCTGACAGGGTCAGTTCTAACTTAGGGAGAAGCAGAGGCCCAATTTACAGCCTAAGATCAATAGCAGTGACCCAGGGATAGATGACTAACACAAGGTACTTACAGGCACCACAAGGTACCAGCACTCCAGCACTGTCACCTTATAATTGTTTTAGGTTAAATCAGGTTCACTTTAAACAGCTTCTACCCAAACTAGCTATGATGTGTATTTGCTTGTGTGAGTAAGGTAGGCATGTTAGATGGTAAATACATAAAATAGAAAATGCATGAGCATAGGTTAGGATATTTTAACACTATTTTAATCAAAAAGTAAAGAACTCTCACTCATCACCACCAATCATACTTCCGGTTGTTGGCATTGGGAGGATTATGAGCAGCACTGACTGGCTCCCTCTATGCAGATTTTGATCTTTTATCTATATGAATGTGAGTGTAATTATACTTTTTTTAAATTACTTTTGATTATAGTGGTGTTAGGCCCCATTCACACTGAGCGATATCGCTCTCCAATGCATGGCAATGGGGCTCTGTCCGTCGCTGTCGCGGGTCGTGCGTCACTACAGCAGGACTTTTTTATGGAGCGGATTTTGCCGCGATTCTAGTTTGCTCAATGCAACCATTTGCGCGATATCGCGCGACAAACCGCGCAAAATGCAAATCAATTTGCTAATTGCTCAGTGTGAATGGGGCCTTAAATGATACTGCACTAGGCTTGTGCACTTTCCGTCTGTTTTCTGTTCTTTCAGTTAAGTTTCCCTGAATTGAAAGTGAAAGCTGCAAGGGGTGGGACATTTTGGCACCATCGTTTATTTTTTGTTAAGTTTTGTCATGGCATTGATATTTGTAATCACAAGTATAAAAGTGTTTTCTTATCACTATTCACTGGTAAATACTTGGTGTATTTTTATACTTGTGATTTGAAAATATAGAAGAAGGGTATTACTGTTACCAAATATTAAATAAAATGGAATGAAACATTTATTCTTGCTGCTTGGATAACTGTCAGTGAGTGCTAAGCAGCCTACTTTCCCTTAGTTTCACATTAGACAGTAAGCGCCTTTGGGGAAAGGACTGATGAGGAATGTTATATACACGATGCAAATATCCAAAGTACTTTATAATGTCTAATGTAGATTTGACAATATACAAATATATAAGGTATATAAATATTAAATGCTGGTGGTGCTGGCAATTCAAATGCAGAGATGGAAAGTGATCTAATTAAATAACATCTACTCAAGACTGAAATAACAGCTTTAAGGTGCCTATACACTGTCCGAATTTCGTCCAGTTTTTAATGTACCGGCCGAAATTTGCACAGTGTGTGGGGCTGTTGGCTCCCTTTCAGCCGGGATTCCTCGATTAACTGATCGAAGGAGCCTGCTGGAAAAATCTTTGTGCGATCAGAGCCGGCAGCCAATGAGCTGCCCGCTCTGAACGGGTATTCTGACAGGTGCTGGCGGTTCCTCGATCGACACGCTGTTTGTGTTGGAGGAATTGTGTAATTTTTTTCTGTTTAGCCTGGGGGTTGAATTAAAAAAATTGACAGTTGTATGGCCAGCCTTAGGTAAACTAACCATTTTACAGTGAAAAACAAATACAAGGTAATCGTAATGCATACCCTTAATATGCCAGTCTGGAAACTTTAGTGTGACCCCTAGAAAAAAAAATCAAAAAGGAAATGTTATTGTTTGGGAGATAAATACATTTTAGTAACAAGAGATACAATGTAACAATTCTAGAGAACACTGTTGGGGATTAGCAGATAAAGGTAACCATTGTTACTATGGTTACAGTTATTAATGTTATTTTCTTCCTATGATCTTTAGCTCCATCTTGTGGCCATTCAGTGGTATTTTCCTGATTCATTACTGCCCATTACATTTGACAAACATTCAACCAGAAGCGAGTATAGCCTTAAGAACATTTACAGGTCTTTTCACTAAAGGGTGAAGAGTTTGGAGAAGTCAGGAGAAGTGAACAATGTATGACAACATAGCCGAACTGGAAAAATTCTCCAATTCAGCTCACTTTCCAGTTCAGCTATGTTGTATAAGATTGTTCACTTCTCATGCCTCGTCCAAACTCTTCACCATTTAGTGGAAATACCTGGTTATTTTTCCTCATTCTCACAACAGTTGTTTAGTTTGCACAGAACAAATGCACATGCAGTTTCACTGGACCAATAGCTGTACAATTATTTTTTAAATAGGCCCCATGTGTTTTTTAAAATGCTTGCAGCTTTATACTTTTACTTTAACTTATAAAAGGTGTCACTTTAACCCCAACTCCTCTGCTTTCATAATTGGTTAACACAGCGCAACACTACGCTGCTAGATTCACATAATTGTATTTTTTGGGCATGTGAATCTATAGCATTTGTAATTGAAGATAATAGGCATTTCCCAAAGGATACAGGTAGCTTGGAAATGGAACCGCATTAGCTCTGCATTTGCATTTTGTTGCACTCTCTGTGAGTAATTTGAATTGCTGAGTTTAACTTGCACTAAATGTACATAAACAGAACATGCTTCACACGTTCAAAAAGTCAATGCACATGCATAACGAACACAGTCCAATCACCAACATGCCGCACCTAAATAAAACACCATTGATCTATTAATCATTGACACACAGGCTACACAGCTTCTGCGGCTGAACAAATACAATTCATAACTAACTAACTAACTAACTAACCATAGTACAATTATTATAGCTATAGATGTGTTCCTTATTTGTCTGTACTTAGGGCAAGTGAAGCAGACTGGGTTTATTGAACTGGACAAGCAGCATTCCTCTAATGTACAGGCTTATCTGCTGACCATAATCCAATTCAAGGAAAAGTCCACCTTTGTATAATTTGCATGCCGTGCAGCCTTTAAGAGTCCTTTCACATGGGTTGTAGGCTCTACTGACTGAGTGGTGGTTGGCCAGTGTGCAGAAGGTGATACTGAAACCTCCTGAATGCCTGGTTTCTTTTTCATCAGGCGTTGGCACATGGTTGTGGCACAGTCCCATTGACTTCAAATGGAAAATCTGGCAGGCAGCCAAAATGCTGAGGTGCAATAGCTAAGCATTGTGGCTGCGCCAATGTGTATGGTCCTGACGAGGCTACCATGTCAAATTGTAGATGGGGGGTCAGGGGATGGTAAAGACCGGCCTGTTTTTACCACCCCCTGCCTGCCCGTGCGAACTTGGCCTTAGGTAGATGGTAACCCAGTCACTAAAGTCACATACATTTTGACCATGGTCACAATATTTCAAAAGTAATTATCAATCTTTTAAAATCTGCAGCTTTCATTAAAATAATACCCGGTGAGCCTGCCCATGAAGATAATTTTTCAGGCACTTCCTGTAATAGGGTGACAAGGCTCTCTCTCAATTCCTCACCTTAGTTGTCACCCTGTCACAGGTACTCATGGAGGAGACTACAGATGAGATTTCCCAGGAATGCTCTGCTGATGTAACCTTCCCAGGATGCAACACTTGGGCACAGATTGCATCACTATCGCCCAAGAGGACCAGGAAGTGAAAAAAAAGTAATTGCAAATAAAATAAAAATGTGTTTGATTAGCTAATGAATGTAAGATGATTTCATATCAGCATGCAGAGTTGTATACTGATGTGATTTTAGTGAAAGGGGGGTGAAGGTCCACTTTAAGCTCACTATTCACAATTTCTGTACAATCTCCTTTAGATTTACCAAAAGTGTATTATTTGAAAACACTTCTAAACAAGCCATGTATATTGTATTCATTCAGTCAGGCCCTCATACTACATAGTTGTTGGTAGATCTAAAGGAGATTGTACAATCAAATTATATAGTAGAGGACTGGACAAATCCCAGGAGTCAGGTAGCCAATGCTATTTAAAAATTACAGCTGGTGACCAACTTTTGAAGCTTTCTCTAGTTGTTGTCAATGGAGTTGGCTCCTAAGAGAATCCTGCTGGATCCTGGCTTGGACAGCTCTTGAATTCCATATTAATTTGTCGTCGTCGTCCCCGGTATAGTGTATGGTCAACATTAGACAGCCATTTTGCAGTTTGCCCCAATGTTTAGGTGATGAATAAAGCAATCTATCATTAAAGGAGAACTATGAGGTGAGTGCTTTTCACTCACCTCATAGTTCTAGCCCATCTGTGACAATGAGACTGTCACAGGTCGGCTCAGTAGATCGGGAGGTGAGCGAAAACATACCGGCATTCGCTTACCTCTCGATCCTGTCACAGCTCTCTGCCGTGACAGGGGATTCCCGCCTCCCCGCTCCGCCTCCCCGCTCCGCCAGCGCTGACTGGCCGAACGGACAGGGGAGGGGGCGGATATAGCTGGCTCTGCCTCTAGATAGGCAGAGCCAGCTGTCACTCACGCAGCTGGGCGGATCCAGACATAATTGTCGGGATCCGCTTCAGCTGTGGCACCTCAGTATACCGCGAGCAGTAGCTCGCGGTATACTGTGATGTCTCAGTATACCGCGAGCTGTATCCTGAGCTTAGGGTGACGGGAGGACGCTAGTTTGTGTCCTCCCGTTACCCTAAGGAGAACTATGGGGAAAAGCCTTAACCCCATAGTTCTCCTTTAAACAGTGGTGCTAAGGCTTACATTTATACAAGACATACAAAAAAAACAGGCTAGCAAAAACAGCACATACTAAAGTAAGATTGTACCTTTCGGAATTTTGCATACCCACTCCAGTTTTTCTTCACAATCTACTGAAAGAACCGTCTTATTTGCTCTGAACGCGGCGCAGCTCACAGAGTCTCCACTAACGTATATATTTGGCCAATATGCAGATACAACCTGCAACAGAAGAACAGTGGTACTTCAGCTACAAATAAAACAATGTGTTTTATTTTGTCCATGTTAAACATGAATAAATGAATCCTTTATTGTAACAAGAGAAATACAGTATATGGGCTGCCATTCCTGGTGTCTTTCCGAAAATGCTGGTTGATCTTTATACTTGTTCTAGTCTAGCGACAATGGCATGTACAAAAAGCCAAAGCACCAGCATGACAGCCAAGCAACTAGGATTTTCATAAGGAGAGATCAGCAATGGCTGCCTACATATTCCCCATGTGACAGGTTTTTCTTTAAAGTATACTTTATGTATAGTCAATTTTATTTTTTGCTTTGGATAGAATATAAAAGGGTTTATTCAGGTATTTATTGCTGTCCTGTGTTGGGCAGATTGACCCACTCTATGTGTTCTGATGACCACTGTCGCCATATCCCCAAGCTCGCTCCCATAATGGTTTACAATCTCACGTTTAGTTAGCTAATTTGTATTGAAATTATGGTTTATCATGGGAGTGAGCTTGGAGCGGTGGCTACTTTACAACACACACATGGACCATGGGGAACAAAGTAGCCCCCCTCCAGAGGGAAGGATAGTGCAGCACCAATTCAGAGATGATTTGAGGATCTACAGCCGAGTGATACACAAATAAGATACATTTTTGTTAATAGTTAGTGTCCATGAATGTATTTAGTTTAGTGTCAATTTAAGGTAGGCTAAGGAGTGTGGGTTTGTGAACAACATATCCTAAGCTTTTAAGTTCCATTACAGAAAACAGAGCTGGAGGGATTGGACTCCATGGTGACATTTATGAGATTGTAAAAAAACAAAAATCACTGCGCTAGGAGTGTGTACCTAACAGTCTAATTGGACCAGCCGCAACACTGTGTATAAATAAATGTTTGAATTGCAAGTGTATTGGGCTCGGTCTAAGTAAACAAATCCACCCTATAGGTGTGTATATCAATCTAACATCAAATAATTTCATGTACCAATCAACGAATATCAATGACTTGGCATGTGCATGATTTATATAGTGAAAGGTAAGAATATTAATGTTGTTCAATCATAAAAACGTGATGGACCATGAAACACTAAGGCCTCCTCGGTCAATGTGACATTACAAACATTGTGCCAATTATCACCATCAATGGCTTAATATATACATACTGGGTAGGTGAATACCATGATATTAAAAAACATTAATAATAATTGTGATATAGTGAAATAACTTATTAAGGGCGTATTTCAGCCGTGATATTGTGATGTAGTGAAATAACTTATTCAGAGCGTATTTTAACCAATGGACAAAGGGGCCTCTTCAGTTGATGACCACCCAATTCCTCCTTCAATGATATAAATAAAACAAATTAAATCTCTAAGATGATGGCAGCAATAAATCAAACAGTCATTTCAAGGGGTCTAAACCATTTCGTGCATATCCAGCAAGTGGGATTAAATGGTTACTTCCCTTCTTTCAGCAGCATTTGGCTAGTCTGTCCAATAATCAACACAATATTTTTAGTTACTCCACCTCCTTCTTTTGTCTCCTGGTCAGGCAATCAGGCGTGGTTCTCTCCTTCCACTCCGGTTGACTGGTCTCACACCGCCCAAGTCGGCGGTGTTCACCTGATGGTATCCCACAGGGGAAATGAAGGAGACAAAAACGAGGCTCTCTAAGTGCAGTAACAAAAAATATTTATTCATAAAACATTTGAATGCACTTACAGAAACAACGAGCATCAAAGCTTTTGAGTGTTAGCAGCACTCAGCTGTGAGAGGCGGAGGCAGTTCTTCCTTTGACGCATTTCGTTCATTAACTTTCTCAAAAAGTTGAGAAAGTTAATGAACGAAACGCTAAAGACTTTCCAACACAAAGATCAGCCTGGAGACGATCCAGTGGATATTTTGGGGATTATTGGACAGACTAGCCAAATGCCGCTGAAAGAAGGGAAGTAACCATTTAATCCCACTTGCTGGATATGCACGAAATGGTTTAGACCCCTTGAAATGACTGTTTGATTTATTGCTGCCATCATCTTAGAGATTTAATTTGTTTTTATATCATTGAAGGAGGAATTGGGTGGTCATCAACTGAAGAGGCCCCTTTGTCCCATGGTTAAAATACGCTCTGAATAAGTTATTTCACTACATCACAATATCACGGCTGAAATACGCCCTTAATAAGTTATTTCACTATATCACAATTGCCTCCTTCTGCCTCCTGAACCTCCCTATTGGCTATTTAATATGATGGACAGCCACAATTAAGACATTTGCATGTAACTTCAGCTATTGTTTTGATACAAAGTTTTTTTCACTCATGGAACCCTCTGTTCACGTTTTTCTTTTTCATCATGTGCTCATTTTGAGTTGCTCATTATTGTAGCATGTTTACTTTAAGTCTCAGGTGACCAACAATAAATGTGTTGAAGGTTCAGCAGAATTAAAATACAATTATAAAAATATAAATAAATACATTTCACAAGCAGAAATGTTAAATGCATGTTTTTTTATTCGGTGATAATACGTACCGGAGTTCCATCTGACCACTCCCAAGACCCTTCAGAAGATGGATTACTGTTGCTAAATCCAATCCAGAATTGTCGACGATCATCTCTGTAATATATCAAAAGGGAGTTTTAATGTCTGTTGAACATTTTAAAGTGCGGCCCAAAATGTTGGGTGTAAATATAGAAGATGTTGGATCCAACAGAGGTAGGAAGGCACTGTGTGTGGAGAAAAGAAAACTTACAGCTTCACTGCTCTCCTTTGGACTAAATGCAACTTTATTGTTCCATTTCCAGCATGGACACTGCTCCAAACCATTCCGCTCTTTGAAGCATTTTGTCCTAGTTGTGCTTAAGCACCTAGTGATGCTTAATCATAGACCTTTACGATTAAGTTCCACTAAGAGTGAAATTTTGAAACAGTGAGAGGCGTTGGAGTTGGAATGTCAGTGTCCATGCTGGACCTGGAACAATAAAATAGTTTTTAGTCTGAAGGAGAGAGGAGTTCAGCTTAGTTTGTGCTTGCGTAGAGTTCTGTTGGGGAGTGACGTATCTCTAAGAAGTTTTCATCTACTACTGAATGGAGATGGCTTGGACCTGTAGCCATGTACAAATTTTAATTGTGTTTGGTTGGGGAAAGGGAGGATCTTCAAGAAAAATCTTTCAGCTGGGGTCTCCAAAAGGTATGAGTCAGTGTCCACTTAAATGTGACATGGTAACCTTGGGTGGACTTTCCTATTTTTATAGGATGGGCAGGTACACATTAAAGCCTATGTATTTTTTTTTTTAGCTTTGATAGAGTGTGGACATGCCAGAACCTCTAACATGTTTGTTTTGCCCTCTGTGCCTCTGTTTTGTGCCCTGGAGACCATTTGTCTCCAGCACAGAGAGTGATGGGAGATCCAAAATGTTAAAGTTGTCACTGGAATAGAAGGTGAGGTGAAATATTCCAACTGGGGCACTTGTTTTGGTGACAACTGGCAGTGGCTTAGCGCGTCAGCCTTCAACAAGAATTACTATTATTATCAGGATCTTCAAGTAAGAAACGTTTCAAGTAGATTCACAATGTTTTCTTAAGAAAACTGTACACAGTGAGAAATTATGTAATACATGCTGAAAAATAGATTTTGGATTTGCACACACACTTTAAAACCCAAATTTTGTCAAGAACGATCATAATACCAATAAAGCAGGGCAATAAACAATGGGGGGTATTTAGACCTAATGCTGACCTAATACACTGTTTAACAAAGCCAACATTTAAGCACATTTCACCCACCCACTATAAACCTGGGTACAGGAGGAAAAAAACTAATTTGGGGATTCTCACACAAATACTTACTGATTAAACATGCTGCTTAAAAGCTCTGTAACAAACTTCTCTTCAGATAAATGGGCAAAGCTGACAAGATGGGCACCAAAATCCTGACACAAGTTCTCTGCTTCCCGCCAAGTCCTCTTTCTCAGCATTTTCTCATGGTGGAAGACCTGTAATAGAAGATGTACAGTCAGATTTATGGCTACACCAAGGAACAGACATCATGGAATACATTTTACAGATGTAGACTCAAGGGTCTAGCTTGAAAAACAGCACATGCATTCATCTTTTATACATATTAACAATTTGTTGGGTAAATGTATTTATTTGAGAATTATTATAGAATATACAATTTCTTCAGAACTATCATCCTCTTTATTATTTAGTGTGAAGCTTAGGGAAGTGGTGGTGTTTGTACACATGTTAATGTAGGCACAGGAGGCAACATGATTATCTTTAGCAGATGGTAAGATTGCTCCATACACTGGGATGATTGACACAGTGCAGACTCGGATCATGCATTAATTATAAAACGACTTGGAGCTTAATTGATGATGTTGCCTACCGCACATGAGAAGAACATTATGTTTGAGTATAAACGTGCAGATCATTGTGGATCATTATCCACATTTATTATCTGGCAGGGAGAACCTAAATTAGTATCTGGATCCCACTATACTGATTGTACTGATTTGTAGGCAGCAACATCTGCCTGTTCTTTGCTTAGCATATTTATATATTATGGCAGAATTACATCCTAGTGTACCCTCCCCCGGTGATGCAAGGTTACCATTCCCCGGGCTGCCATCTTCTCTTGGTCATCTTCCACGACTCATTTTGGCCATTGGGTGGCCACTGATGATGTACCTCCTGGATACGGCGTATCTTGTACAATTTTGTCCAGTATACAAATCGGCTGCTTCGGCATTGTTCCTGTGAATGTTTACCTTATAGCAGTGCTCCAGGTGTGCTTCTGAGTCCCATAATGGAGGGCATTCCTGGTCCTTATCTATTGTGGGTGTAGTCCATTCTTCCTCCATGTCAGCCGTTAGTGGCGTCTTACACAGTGACATCGCATGGAAGCTATTACAGTCCTTCACTTCCCAGTGTCCAAGATGTGGTCTGGTCACAATGACACACCCTCCATTGCGACCTAAATAAGTCTCAAAAGATATTCAACTTAGAGAACTTAGGACTACAATAATGACTTAAAAAGATCTATCTATCTATCTATCTATCTATCTATCTATCTATCTATCTATCATACTGTGTATACACTGAGTGGCCAGATTATTACGACCACCCCATCAGTACTTCGTTGGGCCACGAGATAACTCCACGAGATGACTTCGTTGGGCCGCCTTGTGACTCCGCGAGATGTTGAAAGGTGATGCGAGGAATCTGACACTGCACTGTTGCCCTTCTGTTGTCTTGTACCAGTCTTGCCACTCTCCGTTCTGCCCTAACATTGACTAGTCGCTGACGGCCACAATTCGCACGTTCAGACCCAGATTTTCGGCTGACAGTCCAGTCTTTAAACACTTTAACAATGAGCCCCTCTTGAACATTTAACGAATTCTGCTGTTTTGCTGATACTCGCTCCATGGCTTGAGCGCCAACACTCATCCCACGTTCAGAAAACAAACACTTCTACTGTCGTGGTAAACAACCTGCTTCCCTATTTATAATGGTCTGGCCCTCTAGCAACTTCAGTGCGAAATTATAGCCAATTATTGCTAATTTGCCTACAAACGTCAGGTGGTCATAATAAACTGGCCACTCAGTGTATATATCTTAACTATCTATTTAATATCTATCTACAGTGTCAGTCTGTAGATTCTGCTGTGCAAGATTTATTTTAAAATTCTGTATCGTTACAGATTCATTTGTCTCTCACGAACAGTCTACTTATTAGACAATGAAGGAACAGCCCCACACTAGTAAGTCATCAACTCTCCACACTCTTCTCTTTCCTCCAGTCAGCACATGTGCATCCAGCAGAACCTAATTGGCTCTTCCTTTCTGCCCCTCCTTCTTACAGTCTGATTGCTGCTGTGCAAGCAGTGGAAGGGGCTAAAACCAAGCCAGATTCAGGTACTACTAGATGTATGTAAAAATTTATTTATTTTTATAGAAATACACAAAAGCATTCAATTGTGTTTTTTATATCTGCTTAGAGTTTAGGTTTCTGCAAAACTTGCCAATACAAATAATTTTCATCGAAAACACTCCACTCATATCTACTCTTACTTACTGGGTTGGCCAACATTCCAGTTTGTGAAGGACAAGTGTTGCTGCCTTGCGCTCTTTGCTGTCCAAGCATACTCTCCAGTGCCATTGACATCTTGCAAAGCAATCCAAAAGTTATAATCCCCAGATATTATTCTGCTGAATATGAAGCTGTTGACAAAAGCCTGTTCAAACCTACGGACAGATGAAGATCACATGACTGAGTCAATGTTATGTCACAGAACGGCTGACTCTTAATATGTGAGGTTGATGGCATCAATTTAAGACCCTTCTGAGATCATTCATTGACATGTGCATTTGACCTGCTGTTGGCCTCCTACTGACCTGCTTCAAGTGAGTTTTGCAATCTTGAAGACTTGCTTGGGATACAAAACCCACTTGAAGCAAACAAAAGCCCATCAACACAGCCCCTTAGGCTGGCTTCACAACTATGCATTGTAGTAATTCATAGTAAAGCACAGTACTCTGTGTAGTGTGTTGTGGTGCTGTTCATTTGCAATACAACCCCAGCACACAAGTATAAGAGGTGCTGGTAAACCTGCTCTGCAACAGACCACAACACACACCTTTGTGGTGCGCTGTGTGAAACAAAAAAGTGCCCAGTTCTCCTGCTGTTGCCATGTACACATTGAAAGGTTAGTTGACCTTTCTGTAAATTTTTCCCACACCTCCAACATGCTTTCCATCACCCCCTGCATATTCTAAAGCACATTTCATATTTTTTAAAGCTGCCCTTTCCTATTGCATACTGGTAGGTGCTGCAAACCCTGTCTGCAAAAAAAGTTTTGCATTTGTTAAATTATTTTATATGTGGCTTTATTTAAATTTTTAAATTTAAAATTTTTATTTAAACTTTTTTACACTTAATGTTATTGCTATCATATAGAGGGATAAAAATCCCCCTATGTAATAGCAAAGAGGATGTGACAGGTCTTCTTTATGGAGACATTAGGGATCTATTAGACCAGGGCTCAAAATTTCAAGTCCTGAGCTACTAGCCAGGCCTTAAGAGTTACTAGCCACCAGTTACCCCACCTAACCCTTACCCTGCCCCGGCCTTAACTCCGCCCCTAAACACACCCTCTTAAATAATCATATGATAGTTGCCGCTTGTAAACGGCAGATTAGGGATTCCTGCTGCAGGAAAACGCAAGTTCCTGACACGGGAATCTCTAATTCAACCTGAAATATACTGTAGGTGTGAATGGGGCCTAATATACACATACACTAAAGGTGCCCATACACCTGCCGATTATCGTACGATAGTTGTGGGTGATCCCGCGATCGTACGATAATCTGCAGGTGTATGGGCAGCGTGCGACCGAGTCTACTGTAAGGTCGCACGACTTTCATCTTCAGAGCACGCTGGAAAACCTGCCGAAAATCGTACGATTTTTGGCGGGTTGGTGGCATGGTCGGAAGACGAATGGCCGTTGTGTGCAAGCGCACGCTGCCCGCTCGGCACTGCAATCATCCCCTAAGCGGGGAGGGCTTCCGATGATCGCAAGTGCAATCTGCTTGTCCAAGATGGGCAGATCGTACAAGATTTTAATGACCTTACAACCATCGCACAACGCAAGTCGTGCGATGGTTGTAAGTAGGGATGCACCGATATATCAGCGCCGAAACATATCGGCCGAAAATGGCACTTTTGGCATAATGCCGAAAGAGCCATGTTTCGGCCGATACATCGGCGCATCCCTGGTTTCTTTTCTCCCCGCTGGGCGCTGTTCCAGCGGGGAGAAAAGAAAGTGACAGCCAGCCGAGCGCTGCAGGACAAGAGCGCTGTGAGCGGCCGGCGTCTCTCCTCCCACACCGCTCTGCTGCCTATCACAGTCCGGCAGAGCGGTGTGGGGGCGGAGACAGCGCTGTCACAGGAGGCTAGGCTTTCCTCTCTACAACGCTCGATCAGCCTCCTGTGACAGCGTGTCAGAGAGAAAAGCAAGGTACACACACTCAGTGATCGCTGAGTGTGTGTACATAAGAGAATATGGTATGTTAACTATATCCTCAATTATGAATGAATGGGAGTGATCTACATCACCCCCATTCATTCATAATTGTAGTTATAGTAAACAAACAATGTTCTCATGTTATCAATGAACAGGAACACTCATAGAGGATTCCTGTTCATTGATAACAGGGGATATTATAATACACTCAACCCCTTCCCCCCAGCCCCCTCACCTGTTCACGTCTTTGCAGGGAGGAGGCTGTTAGCAGGATGGATCCCTGGTTATCTGGGGGTGATTAGTGAGGTCTGCAACAGACCTCACTATCACCCCCAGATAACCAGGGATCGATCCATCCTTTCTTTCAGCCGGAGCTCAGAACAGTCAGAGCTCCGGCCGAAGGAAGCCAGAGCTGACAGGAGTTGCTCTGAGGTCTGCATCCGACACAGTGTGCCTGATATGTCAGCAGGCTGCTGGTCACATAGTACCGGCTCGCAGGCCGGAGTTGGCCCACGGACCGGTACTTGGAGACCCAAATTTCCACTAGCCCTCACTTTATTTTTACTCGCCAAATGCGAGCAGGCCAGTGGAAATTTTGAGCCCTGTATTAGACCAATAATGTCACCTAGGGAACCAAAGAAGCTGATGAAGCACATATCATGCTTCACCAGCTTCTTCTTCGGCTAGAGCAGCTGGAGAATTGACGGACTGAAACCAGAAGTAATGTAAAACACGTCACTTCCGGGTTCAGTGATCAGAGGGGAGATCAGTAGAGATGTGACTTTTCTGGCCAATCAGATTTGTTTTTTTGGTTTAATGCATCCTAATGGGTCTGAACACGAATTTTCGTTATGGCAACATGGGAGCCATATACAGTACATACTGTACATATAATACTAACGCTGAGGCTCCTAGACCCAAAAGGAATACGGGATCCGAATTTCCGAATTGTATTGAATTCCATTTGGGTCTGAGAGTCATATACTGTACATATATTACTAAAGCTAAGGCTCCCGAATACAATTGGGAAATTCGGATCCCGAATGCCATTTGGGTCTAGGAGATTAAGCTTTAGTATTAATATCTGTATATGGTTTTCTGTGGTATTCACAACTAATATTCGTAAACTCATCCGAAACTAACGAAAATTTGAATTTTGTCCGAATCCGAAACCCGAACCGAATTTCGGATCCGAATCCCGAAATAGCGAAATATCTGAACCGAACCGAATTTTTCCGCAGCTTGTCTAGAGATCAGCAGCTGGAAGCCCGAGATAACCGACGGCGGAAGCGCACACTCCCCGGCATCGCTAGATCGATTGTATGTGAACAGGCATCACTGAAACGGCACTAAGATCACAGCTGCTGCAGCAGCAACCATGATCTTGGTAGAACTGCTTCAGGATGCTGCTGTTTATTTATGTGGTCCAGTACCAGTTAAACTGCACTCCAGCACAGTGCACTCTCTCCTTCTCTAGCTCAGCCCCACCGACCCAGGAGCGACCCCTGGGGGCGCATTTCTAATGTCCAGCCCATCCCGCCGCCGGCTATCACTATATGTAGCTCTGACCCGCAGCAGCCCTCCAGTGAGTATATTTTTCTACTTTAGCACCTAGAGGAAAACAAGCTGTTAACCCTTGCAGCATGAGGGTAACCCCACTGCAAGGGTTAATAAAAGTTTGCGCGGAGTTCTTTAAGTCCAGAAATAATGTACATACAGTGCAAATAGAGGGGCCATAAAAAGTAATCTCTCATAAGGCCTGTGAGAAGCTTCAAAACGAAGCTGCCTCTTACCAATGCTGCAGCTGTATGCTAGCTCCAGGGAAGCAAAGCTGCTCTCTGCAGTCAGGGCACAACAGCTTCCACCTGAGGCTTCTCACACATTATTTTGCTTTGTGGCAGATTTTAATCCAGCTTCACTATGAAACATGTACCTGTCGTTGATGATCGCTAGAGGGCAGTAGGGATCTCCTGAAGCATCTTCATAAGCTAGTTTTAGGACGTTAATTCCATAGCAGTAACCTCTGTGCCTCTCGAAGGGCTGAAAAAAAATTAAGGCCATGTCATTACTGTTATTTATAAATACAATCGGGATGATCAACCTCACCCTCATTTTACTAGAATGGCCATTAAAGGCGTCATTTAA
Organism: Nanorana parkeri; assembly: GCF_000935625.1. NCBI lineage: Eukaryota > Metazoa > Chordata > Amphibia > Anura > Dicroglossidae > Nanorana > Nanorana parkeri. The sequence continues at coordinate 152,497 of NW_017308080.1, read as the reverse complement.
AGGGGAACTCAAACCAAAACGCTTTGTTTTTTCTTGTTGGAGGGTTATTCACAAAGCTGCCGAAGGTAGCCGAGCGAATAACCCACCCGCAGTGAAGTGAGCTGAACGCTGTTCGGCTATTCACTTCAGGCTTGTACGGCTGATTTCAGCTGTACATTGGCTGAAATTAGCCGGACACCGGCTTACTTCGGCTGGCTTCGGTTCAGCTGAACATGCTCAGCATGTTCGGCTGAGCCGAAGTGCAAAAGGAGTTGGACTGCTCATACCCGGCAGTGAGGTAGTTAGAGATTTTGACGAGTTCGAGCTTTCGATAGAACACCAGCCAATGGCGGACCAGCCGTTTGCCCCGCTTCGGGTTTCATTTTGGCTCAGTGGAACTGCAGCATATGCCTTCGGCTCGGCTGAGCCGCTCGGCCAGCTTCGGGAGCTGTACAGGCTATAGTGAATAGCCCGTACAGCAGCCCTTTGGTTTGAATGAATCGAAGGGCTCCGGCGGCCAAAGCTAGCCAAAGGATCAGCTGGAGCTGCGGCTGATCCTTCGGCTAGCTTTGTGAATAACTCTCTTGAATTCTGGATACAAAAGTTACCAGCACAGGAAATGAGTAGAATTTCTCTATTGTATTATAACAGGTATTATTGCCGCTGCTCCATATTGGCTTCATATGATCTCCTGAATACCAGAAACCAAGCTGTGACTGTGAGAATCAGCACGGTGAGCCAATTAAGCTCTACAAGTCCTTTCATCTTAACATGTTTTAGCCACTGGGGGCAGAAGGCTATGGTGTTTCACAGGAGGGAGCTCAGGAAGACTTTATTGATGCTTTTTATTATCTAGGGCAGAGGTAGGCAACCTTGGCATGCCAGCTGTGCTGAAAGTACAAATTCCATCATGCCTCTGCCTCTGGGAGTCATGCCTGTGGATGTCAGAGTCCTGCAATGCCTCATGGGACAGCTGAAGTGGTGCCCAGGTTACCCTCCTTTGATCCAGTGAGACCGGAGGCTGGGGAAGCCGCAGAGCTGCAGTCTCTGAATGGCTGTGTCCTCACACAAGAGTTGGAAACAATCACAAGTAAGGTCAGAGGTAAATTAATTGACATATATTTTATACACCAACCCTGTATTTGTTTGGGTGGAGTTCTGCTTTAAACCAGCTGGAAGAAGCAGTCTTGTGTTGCAGATTTTAAGTGAGGCTTCTCTATAATAGTCACACGCAGTATGACCCCGGAATTCTGCTCTTTGCACAAAGGAATTTAGAAAGTGGTCACATGTCAGGTACTGCGCCCCGGCAATCCACGCTCACACTGGCTAATGGCTCTGATTTAGCTGCAATAGCATTTCAGGCATCTTAAAGTGTGCTTTAGAATGTGCTTATCTATACCTTTCAATGTTGGCATTTTTGTAGGAGCATGCCCTTAAGGGACCTGGTCACCAAACCGTTCATTTCACAACAATCTTCCCATCAGATTACATGTGTATTTATTGAACTTTATCAGTTTTATTTACCTGTAAAAGCCTCCCTGGTGTAGAATTTCAATAGCCCTGAGATTGCTCATCTCGGGTGCGATGTCAGCAGCCCCAGCAGGCTAATCAAATGACATTAGATTGTATTCTTCTTCACTCCTCCCCAACAGCTTATGTAAGGAGCTGAGGGGAGGAGCAGAGGAGCTGAGCCAGCACAGAGAGTAAGTAGACATTCCCATGCTATGACATGCAAGGAGAGAGCTGTGCTAGGGAACTGACCCTTTTTGTGTTGTTCTTTGGGCGTGCTCAATTGAAGCCCCATGAACTGTGGTTGAGCTGTCACCAACAGCTCATGATTGGGAACTGGTTGGGCAGGCTCATGATTACATCATTCCTGCACAGTCAATCACAGTCATTGCATAATCAGGAGTCCCTATTACTGGCCTCCAGTATCAGAGCCCACTTAAAGGGCCACAGCAAGGGGTTTAAGTGACACTAAACTCAGGAGTCCGCTCTCTGCAGGGAGATGATCGGAAAGTGAGTGAGCGACGGTATGTGTTCGATCACTTCCCAATCAATAGAGCCAGGGGTGGACCTACCGCCCGTGCAGCCGCCAAGGGGCCCAAAGCGGTTGTAGGGGCCCACTGAGGTCCGTCAGCCTACAGTCCGTCGAGATTGTAGGCAGAGGGGGACTTAAAAACGGCCGCCGCAGCGGCGTTTACTCTTCTCATTGAAAGGAAAAAGCTGAGAAGAGTGATCGCCGCTCTCGATCACTGAAGCTGCCACACAGTAGTGACGGCTGTATACATTCATATCCTCCTCGGCAGCCACAGAGCAGCCGAGGGGAGAAGAATCTGTTCAGCTGTCAATACTGTGGGCCGGCCT
>NW_017308080.1:94646-149926 GCF_000935625.1 Nanorana parkeri | reverse complement strand
TCGGTGCGGGTGAGCGTATCCGTATGCTGACAGGATGGATCCTGTCTGCGTCCGAGCAAGGAAACATGCACCCGTACGGACGTGCTGGGCGGGTGAGCGTAGGGGGGTGTACGGCTGCATACACCCATAGAGAAGGACAGGGGCTGCATACTAATCATACGCAGCACCTGTCCTTCCCGGGAGCTGCCCGAAATAGCGTTTCTTCTCAGAAGCTGCACACAGCGCGCCGGTTTAGGTATGCAGTTTCTGACAGCGTGGGAGACAGGAGGCTGGGCTTGTCTGGATCCAGGGATCTACTTAATTTTATGGCAGTGCCCCGCCCCAGAAAATAGACTCTGGATCCGCCCCTGCTTCAGCTACTATAAGAGGAAGACTGCAGGATTGGGTGGAGACTTCATTCACATCTGCTGACCTCTGCACTGTTCGTCACACCCTGACCTCTGCACTGTGCGCCACACCCTGACCTCTGCACTGCGCGTCACACCCTGGCCTCTGCACTGTTCGTCACACCCTGGCCTCTGCACTGTTCGTCACACCCTGACCTCTGCACTGTGCGTCCCACCCTGACCTCTGTACTGTGCATAACACCCTGACTTCTGTACACTGCCTTACAACTGACCTCTGCAGCTTGGAAACTAAATTTTTTAAATTGATTTAGCTGCGTTAGGTCCTGCACAGCAGCCTTCTGTGGAACCACCCGGCACCTGCTTACAGCGCTTTCGCCGCCCGGAAAACATCTTCCCCTCCTGAGACCCTCTGTACCCCTCCTCAGACCCTCTGCACAAGACATCAGGCCGGCATTCCAGAGCAAATAGGCAGAACAGAGTATGTACCAAACTCGCATACTATTATTCTGCATTGGTTTATAATGTATTGCTGGGATTTGTAGTCCTCTGCAGATGATGGCATCCTGCATTAGACTGTAAGCTCCTCTGTACAGAGACTGCTGTGGTTCAGAGTTCTCTCTGTACAGTACTACTTTATATGTGGAACAAAAGTAGCCCTCCTCCAGAAAGGAAGGACAGCATCAGCACCAATTCAGAGATGATTTGAGGATATACAGCCGAGTGATACACAAATACGATAAATTTTTGCTAATAGTTAAGGTTCTAGAATGCATTTTTAAAGTTTAACTCCTGAGTTTAGTGTCACTTTAAGCCATATTTAGCAGCTTGATGTATCAGAATCTATCTGATAATCTAAAAAGAAACATCTAAACCTCTTCACAATTTTACACTCGGCATATTATACTTTTACCTACAATACTATGATAATACATTTATGTAGCTGGTCTCACTAACGTGTTTTCCTAACCTTTGACTAAGCAAATATAAAAGCAGCGGAGATCAAATGATTCTTGCATGCACACTTGGAAAATGTTCAGCTCTTTGTGTGCCAGCAATGCTGTTTTTTTAATAGCTAAATTATTTTGAAGATTTATCTTTTGAACTTATCAGATAGAGCTAGCATGAAACAAACACAATATTCTAACAGTATAATGTGTTGTCTGCTCAGCTTTGTAAACTGACTAGAAAGTGTGACCTCATTGCCTGTGTTATTTTCTGTTATATACAACCTTGTATTGTGTACTTCAGCTTGTATTTTATAGGGGTTATATACATTTTCCCCCTATTTTGTATATATTCTATATTTATTATGGTCAACAAACAATTGTGTTAGACATAAATGTTATGGGGGGAATTTATCAAAACTGGAGCAGACAAAATCTGGAGCAGATTTGCACTGCAGCCAATCAGCTTGAGATGCTGATTGGTTGCCATGGGCAACTGCTCCAGTTTTGATAAATTCCCCCCTATTTATTTTCATTTTAAAGAGACACTAAACTTAGGAGTTTAGCCTGTGCATGACACACTGCATGGGAAGCCGCGAGAAGCAAAGCAAAGCTGCAAGGTGAGGACATTCGCATGCAGTGTGCGAGAGCTGGAGTAGCTGAGCGTGGCGAGATGAAAGACTTCATCTTCAGCCAATCGGCTCAGGCGTATCAACTCAATGGAATTCGCATTGTAACGCTTGGGTCAAGATTGTAACGCTTGGGTCAAATTATTCATCTCAGCATGCTCAGTTATGCGAGCTCTCGTAAGCTGACGTACCAGAGAGAAAATTGCAAGACACTCTGCATGCAAAGGTCGGCTCGCCGTTGCTTCCTTTTGCTGGGTTACCACTTGCTGGTCTTCTTAGGCACTGGTGACGTAGCTCTGACCTCACAGATAACCCTGGGGAAGGCTACATCACCAGGGCCTTCCAGGGAGATCCTCATTACCCTAGTGGGGAAAAAAAGACTTTCCCTCTGAGATCTCGGGGAGAATGGCATATTTTTTTGTTACAGATGATTGAGGTGAGGAGTATGACCTCATGTGCCTCATCTCGCACATGATGGGTACGACATTACAACCATCTGTTGAAAAAAATTCAAAAAGCTTTTCACTCCCAAGATCTTGGGAGGAAAATATTTTTTCACCACCAGGGTAATGTGGCATGGCGGATGAGTGAGCTAAGGTGGTAGCCTCATCAAAGACTGGCTTCTTCCTTCTCTTCTGCCGGCCCACCATTCAGGTCATGCACCTTTTCTTGAACAAGCACCATACTGGACATATTTTAAATGCTGGCATGGGTTTCCAACCACTGGAAGACACAGACTGCTGAGGTTGCGGAAACCGTGCAAAGTGGAGCAGGTAAGTACTACTAACTTTGTTAGTTTTAGATTGTGGAATGCATTTAGGTCAGGTTTATTAGATGGGGGAAGTCCACTTTAAGTGTGAATTCAGAGAGTTTCAGCATGAAAACCAAGCAACAAGTATTTTTAGTATGACTTCAGAATTTGTAAAATTTCATGTTTCCTATTAGCAAAGTTTACAAATCTAGTACTGAACATAAATAAATACAGAAAATATTTACATGAAACACAATATATTTCCTTTTTTATATTTCCCAGATGTGTCCTTTAAAAAATAGGTTCTACGGCAGTACATAAACAATATTATCACACTATATTGGCTAACTTATGTATTTCCCACTGCTACCAAGTGCAACATATTTGTTTTGGCTTCATAAAGTTCCACTGTATTAGGCTTTCAGTAATGGATTGAAAAGACCAATAGATTCATTTTTGAACGCTAGTTACCTAATGTAGTCACATGATCTTAGGTGACAGGGCTTGGGTGTAATGCTGATTGGTCAGAATAGTTATTCTATGAGAGCTTGAACTCCATAATTAAACATGTAAATACCCTTGCAGTGGACCGTGGACCCCTGCCCCAGCACTACAAGGGATAAATGCTCATTAAGTCTAGGGCTAGAGGAATAAGCTGTAACATTTCCCTCATGCATCGCTGTCCAAATGCACAGTGCATGACTATTGCATCTGCATTCCATGTGATGACATCAGAGTGGTCAAAGTGCCAAAGAGAAGTGGCTTCAGGGGTACTGGTCTCACAGCGCACAACAGGGGTGGGCAACTCCAGCCCTCCAGCTGTCCTTTAACTACGAATTCCAACGTGCCCCTGCCACTGGGGGTCATGCCTGTACCTGTCAGTCTTACAATACCTCATGGGTCTTGTAGTTCCACAACAGCTGGCTAGAGTTGCTCACCCCTAGTGTAGAGGAAGCCTGACAGAGCGAAGAATAAGGTAAGTATTGCAGCATATTCCTTACCCCCAGACTTAATGGGCATTTAACTTTTGCAGTGCGGGAAGGCTCCACCGCAAGGGTATTTGTTTTCTGATGTTCTCTTTAGCTAACCCATGGTGCTCTCTGGAATCCCTTTGTCATGCACTATGTGCATTATCTGCAGTCCATGGTATGAGATAGCAAAGATTTTGCTTATTTGCAACTAAGATACCTCTTCACAGGTCTTGTCGGCATCATCCGTGGAAAAGTTTAGTGCAGGCTTCATACAAATGGAGAAACGTTCTATGGTGCAAGGTTTTACTTTCCAGTTTCCGTCCTAGAATACAGCCAAAGAAAAATATTTAAGACTCACATTTTACTGCTAACCATACATGTCCACATGATCACATGTACCGTATATGAGATAAATGAGCAATGGTGGTGGACAATAGAAATAGAAAACTGATAGAAAACTGATAGAAAATGAATGATAAAATAAACAACTTGCCTTTTGGTCACAGTGATTGATTCTAATAAAAGCACCCTGCAAAGGAAGGCTATTGAATTGTACTTTGCTCTCTTGAAGGGCTACGGCCTCCAGAAAAATCTTGGCATCTGACACACTTGTGGGATCCTCCACTGTGTGCTGTGGTTCCATTCCACCTGCCAGCCTTAATGTTACTACTCTGTCCTGTAATGACACTGAAAGTGCTAGATGCTATAGATTTTGCTGGTGACCATGGTTCTTAAAGGATAATTAACCCCAAGAACAAAAATTTATAAATTGCAGTTTACCAGATTTAAATGTGGTGGCTGCATTAATTTTCATTTTACAGGCTAAAATTTTTTTCAGCAAGTACAAAAAATTGTTTTTGATTTTGCTGGAACAGCTATGCCCTTTTCACTTACTGCGAGCTGAAATAAAAGAACAAGCAATGTTATCTTCATTCTTTAAGCTACTAATCTCCCCAACCCAATGGAGATGAAGACATGTTTGAAGTCCACCCTGGGTGACAACGAGGGACGAGTTTTGGTTCGGACCGAACCTGGTCCGAACCTGGAAGGGACATGGGGCCACCCACCTAATCAGCTGTGGGGCAGGGCTTTCCTTGCCCCGCAGCTGCACATAAACAAAGAGGTGAAATGCTTGCGCTGACATCATTGAATTTATATGGCCACATGGTAATATGGCCACATGGTCAATGTCATTGGTCACATATCGCCGTGTGGCCATATAAGGTCAATTATGTCACATCACCTTATCCTTTGCTTACATGCATCTACCAGCGGAGGATTTCCTGGCTGCAGCTGTTTGGGCGACAGTGGAAGTAGCTTCCTCGCGTGTTTAGAGGAGCTTAGGTTCAGTCCAAACCTGAGCTCATCCCTAGTGACAACCAGGGCTCCTTCCGTAGATACAGTGGATTGAGGGAGTGTTGTCACTCTAAAAAGTGTGTTATTTGCAGAACTGCTGGGTTAAAATAAAGGAAAAAAGAAAACCAATGCAGTTACCTCAACCTAGGACAAGTAAGTTATATTAAAATACATTTTTGTTTTTTGGGTTTCAAAAGAGAGGTACAATTTAGGAATCTTCTTTTAAAGAAAACAATTTGACAGCGAATAAGCAGGCAAGTCACCAGCCTGCTTATAAAATACAGACAGCTTGAGAAATATGTCCCTTAGACTGTGTGACCTTGTACACGTTTCTAGTTTCCTGTACAGTATTACTCGTTCACGGACTATGTTTTGTTGCCCAAATTTGCCTTTTTTTAATGTATAAAGGAATGTTGGAAAGCAAACAAATCAGAGGTTCTCTTACAGATGTTTGTGTGGACACACACAGGTCATTGTCCTCTTGGCTGATGTTGGGTTCCTGCCTCTGCCAACTGGTGAAGGTCACCGCTGAGCCATCTGACCATTGAAAGATTACAGGGTCCTTACGTTTGCTGGTCATTCCTATCCAGGCTTCCGTCACTTTCTCTACAATAGTATAAAAAGTATATAAAGAAATAAAACCAGGGTAATGTCCATTTCCTTGTTTGAGGGTCTTGTGTTGATATATTGTTGACACAGTAACATCAAACAAACAAATTGCATTTTTTTAAATAGAAACCTGCACTGAGAGAAATATGAAAGCTGTCATAGCTATCTCTGGGAAATGCTAGTAATCTGAATGTCTCTGGCTTCATAAACTGATCTTAAACAAGTATATGGATTGGAAAGAGTGAAGTCAAGACTCCTGATCTACATATCAATTCTAGGTCTGTGACTAAGCTGGCCATACACCAGTAGAATTCCACTATGTTTTCTAATGGTCAGTGAGGTCAAATTGGTGATCGTTTTTGATCGTAGGAATGGGGAAAGACAGCAGGATGGAACATTTTTCTTGTTTCTTATCTAAACTTACAAAATTCTAATCATGGATGTGATTTTCAGTTGGAAAAAATCCTACATATTGTAAGGCGCATGTGACAGGCACAAAAGAAGCCTGTTTACTAGACATGTGCGATTCATTTCAGAAAAATGTGTTTTAAATTAATAAGTTGCCATTGCACAACACACATAAACGCGACATATAAGAAGCATGGGTTAACACAACAACGTGCATTTGACCTTAAAGAGGAACTTTACCCAAATCTTCGAAATGACAACAAATACACCTTTAGAAATGTTTAGTAATGTCAATCTACAAACACATACTTCTAGATAATTGCAGACTTTGCATTCTTTACATACCTTATTTTTCTTTTTCTATGAAAGGGAGTAAAGGTCTGCTTTAATATGAAATGAATTGCAATGACAATGACCAATCAACAATCATCTCTAACCTGACCTCACTATAGTACACTGACAACTGATACAGTTTACACTCATGCTTTTCTATTAAAGACCAGTACATCACACACTTAACATTAGTTGTTAGCTTAGTCCTGTTGGCAACTTAGCCCATGTCACCAGTGTGGCTGTACAGTCTGGCAGATCTGTGTAAATCCCAGAATTGGATGGACAGAAATACGGATCCATTGGCAGGTAAAAATGCTCAAATATATGTATTTCAACTGTTTTCCTTCAGCTGTAAAGTGACATTAAAGTAAAAAAAATGTTTTCCTCCCCCCAATGTTAATGTCAGCACTTACCTTAAATTATGTCTCTTAATGCGATCTTTTTCTTCTTTCCTGATGTTTTCATCTGTCCCTCCAGCGGTGCGGCGGCTCTCCGATCCAGCGCTGACCCTCTGTCCTTGCTGGCACTTCCTTTCCCACGGTGTCTGCATGCAGGTGCATGCGTCCAAAGACTTACCTTGCGTATCTCCTCGTCTCATGGCCGAAAATCCAAACTGCGCATGCGCCCGCTCCAAGATGCTTTGCAGCCGCCCGAGCAGTTTCGGATTTTCGACGGGAGCGCGGGGCGAAGACGGGGTAAGTTTAAACCGCTATTAAAGCGTTTTATTTACTTTTTGCATGTATCTACTGCTCGCTAGCAGTAGATATATGAAAAAAGAAGGGTTTAGAAACCCATTAAGGTAAAAATATAACACGGCAAAGAAATTCTTATTTAAAATTACATATTCTCTCACCACGTTGAAGAAGATGCATCAGAAACTCAGTGTGTGCCAGTGAGTTGACTTGCATTAATTCCCCTCCATTGGTGGCACAAGCAGCAGACGCTTGGAACCAGTTTAGCTTCTCTTTCTGCAGCCTATAGCAGTAGCGGTTGTAAGGTAGCCACTGATCTTCACACACCGTTGAGTAGTATTTCCAATTTTCTTTCATAGAGAAGATACAAAGCATTTATTAAAATAATATAGCAATCTAGAATAATTGTAAATGACTGTCATTAAAATTTTTTAATAAACTCCTTGTAATAGTAGCCTCGGAAAATTTGAGTATACTCGAATACTTTGAGTCTGGACTCTGCTATCTTGATGCACTACAGCCCCCAGCAAAGTCTTCAGAATATGACACTACTAGGAGTTTTGGATGCCTGTGTCCCCTGCCACATATTGTGCTTCCTTCCTTCAACTCCTTTGCCACTTCGGTACACAGTAGTGACCTAGAGTTCAAAAGGAGGAATTCACCCATTGATGGGTTGGATGCTAACATTCTGCCATTGACTGTAGTGTTTGGACCCGCCCGAGTTGTAGGTATTAAGAAACTTAATTGCTTTTTTACATTTCTAACTAACAAGGACAGTAAAAGTATTGCCTCAATAGAATAAGCATGAGCACAGATGAGCACTGATTTAGGATAGGCTTAATTGAAGAAATACGTTTTCGGGGATCATCTAAAGATGGACAGAGTAGGAGATAGCCAGACAGATTTGGGCAGGAGATCCAGAGGATGGGAGAGACTCTGGAGAAGTCCAGCAGGTAAGGATGGGAGGAGGCGTCACGGAAGCTAGAGAACAGGAGGTCTTGGGAGGAGCGAAGAGGACAGTTTAGATGACATTTTGAAGTGAGGTTGGTAATGTAGCCGGGGGATAGTTGTGGATGGCTTTGTATGTTGTTGTTACGATTTGGAATTTTATTCATTGGCAAAGAGTGACATTGTGTGGCCGGTAAGGTGGATGAGACTGGCAGCAATATTCATGATAGACTGAAGAGGGGATAATCTGGGTAGAGGTAGGTTAATGAGGAGGGAGTTGCAATAGTCAAGGTGTAAGTTAATAAGAGAGTGAATAGTAGCTTGGTGGAGTCAGAGGTTAGGAAGGAGCGAATTTTGGAAAAGTTACGGAGGTGAAGGCAACAAGATTTGATCACAGTCTAGGATTACACCTAACATCCTGGCTTGAGGGGAGGGAAGGATAGTTGTGTAATTGATCTTGATGGAAAAGTCGGGGAAGGGGACGTAGGGGGAATATTAGGAGCTCATTTTTTAAACATCCATTCTGGTATGTTGGTCAATAAATTAGTGATGTCTGAGGAGACATGGAGGGATGAGGTAATCAGTAGAGAGATAGATTAGGGTTGTCAGCATGAAGCTGGTATTGGAAGCCATACACGGTTAACAACTGACTAAGGGAGGAGGTGTAGATGGAGAATAGAAGGGGCCAGAGAACAGCGCCTTGGGAGACCCCTACAGAAGGAGGAAGAGGAGAGGATTTAAGTAGTATGTGCATCTTAGGATCTGCGTAAATACTGTAGAACTCCAGCCCAAACTATTTTGTTTCAGATAGAGTGGGAAAGGATATTGTTAGATCGCAGTTATAGGAAGTGCAGGGAACTCTTACAGGGCCACACAGAAGAAAAAAAAGCCTAAAAGGGGTTTTAGCCATAACACATAAAAAGGTTTTGATTTTAGATATGCTACATAAGAATCAGATAAAGCAACAGGTTTGCTTTAATCCCATCCCAAATATACCAACATATATGGCCACCTTCCCTCTGCTGCCTCACTGTTTTGTTCAGCACTGAGACCTGCAGGAAACACCCGCTATTCAAGCACACAACTTCATATAACAATGTTGGTCCAATTAGGAAGGTTACATGGGGAGTCTATAGCCCTGGGTAGCCTATGGCTCAAGTGACTCCAGCCTATACGGGCTTTTACTCCCGGCGGACACGCGGAGAGGCATTGAGAGAAAGGGAAGTAAATAAATGCTGAATGGGCAAAGCATAGATTTACTTTAAGCTTGTGGGGGATGAGAAATCGCTTTCAGAGCAAGAACATAATAGCAAGAACATAATATAATCCACAGGTTTTTTTTCACTGCAGAACTACTACTTTCCCCATAAAAGTCTATGGGGATAAAAAAGTAGCTGAAGCTGGTCTAACACAGATCAACTGCGCTTCCAATGAATTCTGAATGATCTCAGAAGCATCTCAAACTGATGTGAAAAGCACACTGCCATCAAATCTCATCACACACCCTAATTGTTTTACCAACTCACCAAAGTTATCATGCTGTCCTGGAGTAAGGTACTTCTTACAAGCATATGGCAGTTTGGCTGCCCCAACTAAGCTGTACCAGGTGTTGTTTGCTGCAGTGTCATGGACTCCGCAATGTTTCTGCCCAGTCAGATAGAATTTGAAATCTGCACGTCAAATAATAGGTCAGTATCAACCAAATCTAGTCAAATTCCATTATCACTCATACTCAGGAAAGACCAGAGGCTAGGCACAAATCCTTAAACATTAACATTTTAGATGTTATATTAATTTTGGACATGATGCACTTGTCAGTAATTCATAAATGTGCTAAAAACAGACTTATGTATTGCGGTGTTCCTTAAAGTGTATGTAGACCCTAACAATGAACTTCCCTTATTTGCTCCCTTTTGGTCTCCGAAAGTGAAAGTGTTTTTTTTTATATCTGTATGCACACAAATACCTGTTGATCTTGACAAAAATCCAGTCCTGTGCACAATATTATCTCAAGTAGTATTATCAGTCCTGCCCAGGTTAGTTCAGTGGACTACCAAACCCCTACTCCCCATGTTATAGAGATGGGGAGAGGGGTAAGTCAGGTGTACTGTTGTCGTGTCCTAGAGTCACAATGCAGCATCTCCATAGATGTAGTATAGTGAGTGTCACCTTAGGACAGAAAGAGTCTTACTAGCAAGATTAGCAGGTGAAAACTGATATAGCTACAAGACCTAAGGACTGGTAAACTGCAAAATATTTTATCGTTGCTCTTATACACACTTTAAAGGAAAACTATAATGCTTTTTGGTCAATATTAATTTTTCTTTGACTTTTATATGTTTTTATATTGATGTTTTATATTTTCCTGTATTCAATCTTTGTCTCATAAATAATCAGTATGAGTGATAGAAAGTAATCTAAATATTTAATACTTAGCATAGAATTCCAAGAGCTTTATTGGCTTTCTAAAGAGAGAGGAGGAATAGAAGAACTATAAAGAGATTTGTATTTATTTTTGAAAGCCTAACTCTTGCTGTGTAAATAGTAAATAAAAAATAAAAAAAACTACCCTTGCGGGTGGGGCTCCCCTGCACTACAAGGGTTAGATTCTAATTTTGTTTGCTCATTTTTCTCTAGGGTATTGTTAAAAAGCACTATTGCTTATCTTATCCCTCTCTCCAACAGGCTCCTCCTTCCATACTACCAGTCCCCCGAGGAAGCTTATCCCCCTAGGGTGCTTCGTCAGTTGCACTCTGACACATCATCACTTATAATACAGGACCAGTAGCATGCCGTGGCCCCACCCACAACCTGGAATGTTGAAGGGAAGAGGAGAGCAGTGACTGGCGGGGGGAGTGAGGGATAAGGTTAGTACAGTAGATTGTAAGCTTTCACGGGCAGGGCCCTCCTTACCACCTTGTCTTGATTTGTATTGTAAATGTAATGTCTTCCTTATATTTTAAAGCTCTGCACAAAATGTTGGCGCTATATAAATACTGTATAATAATAACAATAAAATTGCTTTTCAACAGTACCCCTGGCAAAAACAAGCATTTAACCCTTGCGGGGGAGCCCCACCACAAGGGTAGTTTTTAAATTCCCCAAAGATTTCCCAGATGTATAGCCTCTGGAAAAACAGGGGAAAAAAGTCTGTCAAGTTTCTATTTCACTGCAGAGATTTTCTGTTATGGAAATCTTTTATTGATTACAGACTAAAATTGTTTATCAATTTGTGTTGAGATTGTAGTCAATCATGGGAGTGAGCTTGGCACTGTGGCTACTTTACAACACACACAGGGACCATGGGGAACCAAAGTAGCCACTGTCCTCCATTCTGGAGGGTGGCTTCTTTTGTTCCCCATGGTCCCTGTGGGTGTTGCAAAGTAGCCACCGCTCCAAGCTGACTCACGTGATGGACTATAATTTCAACACAAATGAAACATGAGATTGTAGTCCATTGCTGGAACTAGCTTGGAGCAGTGCCTAATTTACACCGCACAAAAGTAGCCCCCCTCCAGAAGGAAGGACAATGTCAGCACCAATTCAGAGATGATTTGAGGATCTACAGCCGAGTGATACACAAATAAGATACATTTTTGTTAATAGTTAAGGTACTTGAATACATTTTAAGATTTAACGCCTGAGTTTAGTGTTACTTTAATTTGGTCAGGTAGATTAAAATATATATATATGGTGCTCCAACATGGCATGCCAGACTACATGCAAGGAGTCAGGAATTCTCAGTCCGTATTACACACTTTTTTTTTCCATAACAGGCTAAATAAATGTATATAACTCTGTGCAAAAATCTTTAAAGTTTTTGATGTCACATAACAAACTTATGTACCAAAAAGATTTACAGAAAAGGATAAAAAACTGTAGATACAGTACTTGATCTCCAGTTGACAAAGGCGAAGGGGGAGCCATCTGACCACTGCCACCCAGAAGTGGTATCCAACTGATTGAGCCCAGTCCACAACACAACTCCCGTATCAGCCAATCTATCTGCATTGGTGAGAGAAACGTTAACAGGACATTGTGAAATATTCTTAGTCTCTTGTCTTTTTTTTTTGTAAAAGCAATACAAAATCCTCCAAAAAAACGTTGATATTCGGTAACTGGTGCAGAACGTGTGTCAGAAATTTTGCTTCAAGGCAAACATGGAAACCATTTAGCAGTAGTTGCAAATATGTTTATCATGGGCAACCAGTTTTTTGAAGGCCTATGTGCTTACTAACTCCACAGAGGTAAGCATAGACAATTCTTTGCGCACATATACAGTATTTCCAGCTTTAAAAAAAAATAATATGATGGTAAATGGTAAAAGTTAGTTCTTTTACTTTGTTCTTTACTTTTTTTTTCTACAATGTGTTGTAGAACTATGTGAGGTTTACCTTATTATGATTTGCATTTTTTGCTACCTTGCTGTGGTATTTGATTGTGATAACATTTTGTAAGCAAATGTGTTGACAAACAACAAACTGCAGATAAAAAAGTAATTTCAGTGTAAAGTTGCCCACAAAAGTCACAAAGTAGTCTATTGTGCAGGCATGATCTGACTGAACTGTTCTGGATAGAGTAGGAAACAGTTAAAACTCCTATCCCTGCTGGGGGGGTGGGGAGGGGCGCAGGTTTCTTAATTCTGTCCAGGTCTCTTTGACCTGGTCTCTTCAATCATGAAAGATAACACAATGTAATCAGTAAACGTATATGTGTTTTGACTCAGCATATTTGTTACTTTTTGGGTGTCAGCTGGATTCCTTAGCTGGCCCTCCAGTCGCAAGAGTTCAAAATATTGAAACCTCTCCAATCATAAGAGGTAGTCTGGATTTTGTTTTCAGTTCAATTTCTAAACTGAAAGACACTAGATGGAAGATAGCAACCAGCATTTTTTTGTCCTAGTGACCATTGTTACTGAGGCTGAAAGTAAGTGTAAATCTACAATTTAGAAAAGTTGTCAAAGGGGAAACCTTCCAATATGGACACTTGTTCCAATGAAAAGATAAGACAAAAGAAGATTTTCTTTGGAAAGATTTCCTTTCACTTCCTGTTGGGTCTCAAAACTACCCTATTCGGACACAGAGACCAAGAAAAAGCCTGACAGGGGTTGTTAACAGGGATGCACCGATACCAGTTCAGATACCTGGCATTTTCATGAGAACTACCAGGGTTGCAGCTGGGACCTGGCTCTGGCACTCCACCACTGTCCTGAAAGTCGATATTGTTTTAGAAAAACTGTCACATGACAACATACAAAAATGTTTCAGTACTTGTATCTGTCAGTACTTGGGCAAGTATCAGTACTTGCAAAAATGGTATCGCTGCATCGCTTATATATGTTTATAAAAACAAAATCATACATTAAAACAGAGATGTACAAATCCCAGGAGCTCCATGTGCTCCTTACAAATGACAGCTGCCTCCTAACTTTTGAATTTTTCTCTAGTCTAGTCTTGGAACTCGAAAAGTATCTGTACTTGTACTTGTACCGAGTACGGTACTTGGTATCGGTGCATCCCTAGTTGTTAACCATTGCACTTTTGTCTTTAGGTACACTTTGAAGTACAAGAAAGAAAATGTGATATTATGCAAGCTTCCTGGAAATATTTAGTCGCATTTCTCCTTACATTTTTGTCTATGATTTGTCTACTTACTGGAAATATACTCATGTTCAGCAAGATTTGTGATGCTTAGTAGATCTCCACCTTGTGCTTGACAAGATTCTCGGGCTTCATTCCAGGAGAGAGAAGACTCGAGATTGAACTGGTAGCAAGTATTTGTGACATTGTTTTCCTCCCATAACAAACCACAGCCGTCATCTAGAAAAAGAAATATAACTGTTTTAGATAAAAGAAAGATGTACTTAATCATTGTCAATTAAGATTCATGCTGTTCAGATATAAAATACTAAAAAGCCAGGTCCGTCTAAAGCTACATTATGGACCACCATCTATGGGCTCACATACCTACTGCCTACTTTGTTTATCTTAAAGATTTCAATGTTAGAAAATCTTGACCAGATTTAGGCCTCTCTGTTAGGTGCTACGGGTCAGATAAGGTTTCCTACAGACATTATAGGGGGATTGGACTTCAGGGCAGCCAGTACCCACAAGTGCTTCAAAGCACTCTGTATTTTTTCCAAGTTGGCTCTGTCATACTAGCAGGGCAGCCCAAAGAAATACTTTATTGAGGATTTCTTTCTTTCTTTTGTTAACTAAATACATGCAAGACAGAGAGGAAGATCAACGCACATGCAGATTCTGGTTGTGCTGCTGCCTGATCAATGTTCTTCCCAAGAGTTGTTGGCCTAGAGCAGTGGTTCCTAAAGTGAGCAGTACCATCCTCTGGTGGCAGTGAGAAGATCCAGGGGGCAGTGATAGAAAAGGCAGGGAGCATCAAAACTAAGGGAATGGAAAAAAGTCTGAAAATTGTACTTAATGATTTGGTCTGCATTGATTACTTGTTACGAGAATGGTGGCCTTGGGAGGCGGGCTTTAATTTATAGTATAACTGGTCCTGTGATTGGGTGGGGGGCGGAGCCATACCCATTGTATGCTGCCATGTATTGGCGTCAGGAAAAGGAAATTACCGATAGGTAAGTATACAATTTTCCGTAGTCTCTCCCAGGGAAAATCTCACGTATGTCTTCTATCCAGCTGTGGTTCTGTAACACAGTGTCTTCCTCTGCTCAACTAAAGTATTCCTGCACTGTTGAAGCTGGAAGGGATTGGTGAGTCTGGAGTCTATTTTTCATGCATGTCTGTAGCCCTATTCTACCCTCTCTCCCAGTTTGGCTGGTTTTACAATATAGCATTAAAAAAGTACTTAAAGTGACTGGCACCCAATTTATTATTCACATCCCATTCACAACCCGGCTAAGGATCCATCTTGCAGAGTGAAATGTCAGCCCTTCCTGCCTCAGGGGTTCACCACATGCCTTTGGGGGTCAGGGGGGTGCTACATTATGCTGTAACTATGCTCCTGCTTTATTCAAGTGGTGGTCGGGCATCAATCCCCTCCTTTACTTCCTGACTGGCAATAAGAATGCAGAACTCCTCTTCTCCATTTCTTCATTTTCTCACTATTAAAGTGGGGAAAAAACAGATGCAGAGATCTTAAATTTGTTTTTGTTTTTTAAAACAGACTCATGGAGTGTGTGAGAGGATTCGTTGAATGGGAGAATGCTCAAGAGGAAGGAAGTAGTTCCCACTGTGACTAAATCCAACACAAAAATGCAGACTTCAAGGAGGAAAGAACCAGATGTCCATAGTCCAATTTTTGGGTTTTCTCACGTAGAGGAAGGTCTACAATGGATAGAGGGATTAAACAAAAAAGGGCATGTAGGGGTAGAGGGGTTCCCAGATTATCCTAGAGAAAACGGTAATGGAAAAAAAAATCACATATACTCAGGAAGAGTAGACAATAGAAGCATCTTTTGCAGGGACTGTGCATTGACTCTTTTCGGTGAAGGTTTCGAGGCATTCCATGCAGGGCCGGATTAACAGAATCATAGGCCTGATGCTGTTGGTCAATTGGATGGGAAGCAGCAGACGGCTGCTCGCTCCTCCCTGGGGCCCTGCAAGGCTCCAGTGGGCGGCTGCCTATTATGCCTGATTACAGAGCCGGCAAGACAGGCATACCTAGGCGATCTGGGCCGGCCGGGCCTATTTTCAGTGGTGGGTTTGGAGTCCCTATGTTAATCTGGCCTTGATTCCATGATGGGGAAGCAAGGAAATAGGGGCACAAGAGAGGTGTCAGTGTTATGGGTAGAGAGTGAAAACTCACAAAATACACTGAAGAGTCTAGTTTCACAAGTACAAGGGCACAGTGGAAACTGGACCCTATGGAACTAGGGAGTAACAACGGAGTACTTTAATGGAAAGAACTCCATTAGAGTGCGCGATAAAGTGTGATATACACAGATTAATAGTAGGAATCAGAGGTGCAGGGAACTCAGGAGATTTTGGAAAAAAGCAAAATAGGGTGTAATAATACTAGAAGAATAAAAAAATAAAATAAGGTGCTTGATTTAAAACTATAAAGGAAAACCAGCGGTGATAAAATCACTTGTGGGCTCAGTCCTTACTGGTCCGCATAACAGGGGGAGAGGTGGGGCATGTCCTTTGGCTAAATATTTTGTGCTGACAGGTGCCCCTCATTCCCATCTTGGAAAATCATAAGGTATGATGTTGGGGGGTTGTCAGGAATGGGTGTCATCTCCCAAATACAATTAGATTCAAGGCTGTTCCACCAGTTCAGTTCAGTTAAAAGTGTGGTATTATTGCTTTCATTTATGAGGCTGTAAATACCAAAATTTATTGTCTGTTCCAGCTACTTACACACCTAGTAATATTATATTAGCATAACTCTCAGAAGTATCTATTTTATTGGCAGTAATCGTGTTGTACTTTGTTAGTCATTATTAGAAGATTAAATATGTAGAGCTGATGTATTTGTTGTTGGCTAAATCATTAAATTCAAATTGCAAGTTCAAGCATCTCAGGCATACACAGAATGCAAATTGCAGGAATGCATGTCAGTGTGTTGCATTGTCTTTCATTCTGAATGGCACCCCAACACACAAATAGAGTAGGGACTGACAACCTTGTAGTGCAGTGGAACCAGTGGCGGAACTACCAGGGTCGCAGAGGTCGCGGCCGGGCCCTGGAGTTCGGCCACTTGGAGGGGGCCCAGGACAGGAGGAAGGGGCCACTGGTGACCGCTGATTACCAGTCCCGGGACCTCTTCCTCCCGTCCTGGGCCCTACATGCTTCACGTGGTTCCCTTCATGGATTCTTGCATGGGGCCCTGAGGTCACTAGTTACGCAACTGAGTGGAACATAAGGTTGCAGGTGTGGTTCAAAAACACAATGTACAACTACATGTGGCACAATACGTATTATTGCACATGCATTAAACCAATTCGCTACAATGCTCAAATGGGAAGGGGCTCCAGATCTATATACCTTTGCAAAGCAAATCTTCAAGTGTACATTTTCCAGTTTTTATTCTGAAGTCACGGTTTTGGTATCTACCAAAGGAGTAGTGTGTAGTAGTTTACTAAATAGGGGTTGGGTAGCTTTAGACCATGGTAAGATTTCAGAGCGCTGGCAGTAAGTTGTACAGCAAATGTATATTATTTCATCAAGTTATCCCTTGCTTTAATTTTGTTTTCATGTTTTTATATAGCTAGTATGGGTATCAGAATCTGATTTAAATTAGCTTCCTGTATTTCTCCTTACAACAAGTCTCAGGGTTGACTATATTGCACAGTACTTTCAAATTCACATTTGTGACTTGCTGACAGAATGAGTGAGCAGAGTGGTAAATTCATTGGTATGGTTATGATCCTTCATTGTCCAATCAGCAGGCTGAGGGTTGTTGGCTGTACTGGAGTGGACCGAAATCAGAAAACTTTATATCTGATGTGAGATCATATATACTTTACCAGACATGGGGCAGTATCCCCATTTTTTGTTCTTGTCATAGGATATGGTGGTGGCACACCATGGCATTCCATCAGATCTTCCGCTCGTAGTACATTCATGGAATGAGCTGTTTTGGTATTTAAATGGAAATACACAAGACTTTCCTCTGGAATTCCCTTTAAGAGTAAAGATTTCTGCAAGACAAGGTAAGTATATATCACAATGGGAGCAGATATAATAGGTAATGACAGTGATACACACCACAAGGTAACATAAACACCTGACTGTCTCTGGTATTTTTTTTCATTTGGTTTCGCATGGAGGCCCAATGAGAAAAGTTCAATTCATATCAAGTAATTTTCATATCTGTGATAACATTGTTTTTGAGTTTTGGGTAGCGTAGGAAATGGTTACAACCTGTGTTGAGCATTTATTGCTCCCCATTGGGGAGATCCATCCCTCTATCTGTACTGGTGACCACTGTCAAAGGGAAATTTTCCCAATGGTACAGCAAAAATTAAAACCTACAGGGGTTTTAACTAGAGGTGCACCAAAATGAACATATGTAAACTGAAAATAAAAAAGTGTCAGGCCGAAACCAAAACTAATTTTTTTTCTAACCTTTTTAAATTTTTTTAAATATTTTATTTTTCATTTTATTTTTTATAAACGTTTTAATTTTCGAATATATATATTTTTTTCTTGCTTTATTTTTATTAAATATTTTTATTTTCTAACTTTATAGGACTTATATTAAAGCTTATACACTGCTTGATAAGAAAAAAAAAATACTTTGATGTCCTAAGCTAGTTTGGTGTAATTAAAGGAAACCTCTACCGAGAGAGACATATGGAACCTGCCACTGTGGCATGCTGCTGAAAATGCTGAACTGACTGTCTCTTGTTTCGTTATTTTCTCATTGAATGACCTACAACAAGCATGCAACTATCGAAGTCAAAGTCATTCAGAATCGGTGAACAGTATACTTTTTTCTGGGTCCGTTTTCAAAAGGTTAGCTACAGCTCGCAGTATACTGAGACGCCGCAGCTGAAGCGGATCCTGACATCTATGTCTGGATCCGCCCAGCTGCGTGAGTGACAGCTGGCTCTGCCTATCTAGAGGCAGAGCCAGCTGTACCGGCCCCCTCCCCCGTCCATTCCGCCAGTCAGCACTGGAGGATCGGAGCGGCGAGGGGGGAATCCAGCCCCTCCCCTGTCATGGCAGAGAGCCGTGACAGGATTGAGAAGTGAGCGAACGCCGGTATGTGTTCACTCACTTCCCGATCTACTGAGCCAACCTGTGACAGTCTCATTGTCACAGGTCGGCTAGAACTATGAGGTGAGTGAAAAGCACTCATCTCATAGTTCTCCTTTAGAGCCAATGAACCAACTTGCTGAAGGAGAGATCAGCAATGGCAGTCTCTGTATTTCTGTCCTCATAGGTTTACTTGAAGCAAGGCCAGTATAAAACAAAATTAGGCGAAACCACCTATCTTGTCATGCTAAATGCCTGGGTTTGTATGCAAACTTAATAAGTTAAACGTTACCTTTGAAATTGTAGTCACATAAATTATCATCAAATGATCTGTAAGGTCTCCATTTATGAGATAATTCTTCACTGGCAACCACTTTTTCTCCGACAGCAGCAAGCTTGTAATTGTCGTTACCAATCAAAAGACCACCAAGGCACTGCCAGCTCAGTGTGCGCTGGTTGGAATCACATTCAATCAGAGCAAGGGGCTCTTTAGGGTATTGGAGGTCCAGTCCAAGGCACTTCCTGCTTCCAAGGTTGTACAGCCTGTGTCCTGTACCCCATTTCCATAGCATGTCATCATTAAAGGGCTCGCAGCTTGTCAGAAAAATGCTGTTTTCGTTTACTGATATGCACAAATGGTTCTCTCCACTTTCTAGAGCAAACAGATCTGGACCTGCAAAAACATAATTGGTTACGTTTCAGCATGTTGTACACATGTAAACCCTATCTGAATGACATTTACAGGGTTATTCACTAAAGGGGGAATAGTTTGGAGAAGGCAGGAGACATGAACAATCTATTTGGAATTTGGAAAAATTCTCCAATTCAGCTCACTTTACAGGTCAGCTACGTTGTCCTAGATTGTTCACGTCTCCTGCCTTCTCCAAACTCTTCACCCTTTTGTGAATAGCCCTGTCAGTTTTCTAAAGCATAAATCATCAACAATGCCATGCTTTTTGTTTCATAAAATACCATTTTCATCTTTGATGCATATCAACACTTCCGATATCTTGCAACCTGTTTTGCTGCAACTTCCTGTCTACAAGCAAATGCTGCACAACATTTTGGTCAGTGGAGCATGCCTGTGCAATGTGCATTGGCATGGACAATTGTAGTCTTTGCTGGGAGAGAGTGTGATATGGTGACAATGTAGGAGAACAAGGCACAGAGCATTGTCACCCTGAATGGGCAATGTAGCCATGCCTTTTTTAAGTCGAACTACAGTTAAAACAAAATTAGGTAGAGTTGTTTCGTTTCTGCCAAACAAACCCTACTACCTGTCTGGTAGAAATTATTTTTATTTGTACATTGAATGGGGCACATGCGCTGTGGACAGTCCAAGCCAATTCCCGACCTGTGTAAAATGGCGAGAATGGAGCTGGATACTGGGAATATGTAACTGTAGAGTGCATCAATAGTCGTCCAATAGCCGAAGAAAGGAGGCACCAGCCTTAGGGCTAGTTCATACCAGCCTTAGTAGTGCGTTCTGGCCTGATTGTAGCCGGAACACACTGGATCGCATTCCGGTCAGCTCACTTTGTTAAGGGGGGGCGGTGGCGCTGCATTGAACTCGATGGCACCATAGCCATGCCCTCCGACCGCAGTGCGATCAGCCACATGGGAATGCATGGCACATCAATGCCTGTGTTCAGGTCCAGTGCGGTCAGAAAAAATTATGCATGCACTATTTTTTTTGACCGCAGAGGACTGGAACACAGGCATTGATGTGCCACGTGTTCACATGCGGCCGGTCACACTGTGGCTGGAGGGCATGGCTATGGTGCCATTGAGTTCAATGCACTACCATGCCCTCTCCCGCCCCATAACAAAGTGAGCCAGCCGGAATGCGATCCATTGCGTTCTGGCAGAATCCGGCCGGAACGCACTGAGGCTGCTGTGAACTAGCCCTTAGAGAATAGCAAAAGAAGATGACAGGGGTTGGCAATGCAGAAGTAGCGGAGAGCATGGACATCACATTGCTGGAGGAGAACAGATACCAAGGTGAGTCTGCATTATTGTGTGTTTTGTTGTAACCTTAAAGTGTATCCAAACCCAACAACAAAAATTTAATATTGCAGCTGTCTAGTCCTCATGGGTGCTGGCTGCATTAATTTCCTTTTCTTTAGGCTTTTTCCCTTTATTTTCACCTGGAGATGCTTCTAAAACACACACTTCCTGTCCTAGGGTGACCACACTCACAGTGTACATCTATAGAGGAGCAGAGCAGCATTGTCAACCTAGGACAGAAGGTATTGTAGGACTACAGGGCATCCCCCCCTCTTCTCATCTCCATAAGTTAGTGGGGAACTATTCTGTAGTTCTCAGAGAACTCATGATCACTATGTTTCATATTTGGTGACAATGCTTCAAAGCCCAAAGATTGTGGATCAGTGTATACAGTCTGATCCGTTCCGTACTTCACTGCAATCAACAACAGGATCTCTGGTAAGCCCTGCTGAAAAGGAAGGTTCGAAGTCTCACAAAATATGAAGGCACATATTGGCTAATCACCTTTTCTCTAGCTGCGAGCCAGATGATTGTAAAATTCTGGCTGCAAGCCAGGTTAAAGGCGAAGTCCACATTTTGCAAAAAAACAATAAATGTACAAACATTAATAAAATATAAAGTTTGCATTTAGTGATTCTTTTGCATGGGGGCCTGCAAAGCATTGCAACTGTGATCAGTGGATCGTGGGTGCAATGCTCTGGCTTCTGCAAACTCTTCCTCCCAACCCCTGTCCGTACCAAGGTATGGACTTTCAGATACAGGGATGGGAGGAGGTATAAATGGACTACAAGTGCGGTGAGGTCATTGAGAAATATGAGTCCCTCTGCCGCGGTGGCTCACAAGACTTTCTTCCTGAAAAAGGGTCAAAAAGATGGAGTTGATCTTAAATTTATGGGGAAGTTAAACAACACATTATGGGTGCCATGATCAATAAGAAATTCACGACCATTCCTAATGATACATACTCCAAATTCTTACAAGTCTGTTCTCCCTGTATTGAATACCTTGGAATTTGTGGGTTTGACCTCACAGATTACTGTGTCTTTGCTACTCTCTTGGATTATAGAGCTCATTCACAAGGACCAGCTGCTTGCACTTGGACATGTGAATGGTATCCCTCCAGCAGTTATCCCCCTACCCATCTTCTTTCCTTTTCTCTTTGGCTCTAGGCTTCTTACTCTTTTCTTATTTCTCCACTCTTTTCGCCAGCCTCTCTTTTCTTTATTTTACCCCATGCTTGCTTTATGGAACTTACATTGGCCTGCTACTTTTTTGGACTGAACATACTAACAATAACTAACATACCTCTTCTTCCCTGTGGGAATTTAACAGTATATGTAGTTCTATGTTTGACACCAAGAGAAGTGTGTGGAATACAGAGTTTGCTTTATCGTAAATTATTTGAGCTACGTGTTAGTATTTTTTATTGTTCCTTTTGAACTTTGAATATGCAAAGATATGTTCAGGGGTTGTTACTGTGCCTCACCACCACTATTAAACTCTAATGCACTGTCTTTACTTCAGTGCTTCCTTCATCTATGCAAAACCTTCATAAAATCATTGCAAAAGAAATATATTTAGCCCCTATAGAGGATAGCTTTAAAATCGCACATCTAATACAGCGAAGGAAATATGGTTCAGTAAGCATCTAAAAACTGAAGGTGCTAAAAAGTAAGCCAAAAATATGTCCTTATTGAATCGTAGTTAGATCTTGTGCATTCTTTCATGGTGCACTCACAATATAGATCTAAATACCATCTATTGTTTGGGAAGCACCCTCTCTGGGTGTTTTCGAAAGCAGGCTTAAGACATATCTATTTACCCAGGCTTATAGCAACACAAATCCTTCTCTTCAAACATCAATTTGACAAGCACTTCAAGTTCCCAGGGTGAAATGCACTATAGAAAAATGATTATTACTATTAATGTTATAACATTAAAACTATTAAAACTATTTATTTCATTTTGAATATGGTAGGGAAGGGTTAAAACCCCCACCAGGTTATGTTTTGCTGTCTGTGTACCATTTTAAGCAAAAAATTATGACCATCCACCTAATATTGCGTAGGTCCCCCATGTGCCGCCAAATCAGCCCTGACCCGTCAAAGCATGGGCTCCACTAGACCTCTTAATGTATGATGTGGTATCTGTCACCAAGCCATCAGTAACAGATCTTTTAAAGGAAACCTATGGGGCAACCTTTTTTGTTGTCCTCCGGTGACCCAAAACTCAGTATATAGCGGGCTAGCACACTATATGCTGAGAGCACAGAGCCATGCCGCAGCCAGGACGGATCCCGACAATACTGTCGAGATCCTCCCCGTTGGCTGATTGACAGCTGGCCCTGTCCGCCTGTTCCCCCAATCAGCGCTGGAGAAACAGAGAGGGGAGGGGGGGAATCGGGAAGTCAGTGATCGGCGGTATGTGTTCGCTGACTTTCCGATCAATAGAGCCGACCTGTGACAGCTTCAGTGTCACAGGTCGGCTTGAATTATGAGTATGAGTGTGTTTCACTCACCCCATATTTCTCCTTTAATTCGTGTAAGTTGCAAGGTGGGGCATCCATGGATCAGACTTCTTTTTACAACACATCCCACAGATAAATTGAGATTTGGAGAATTTGGAGGCCAAGTCAACACCTCCAACTCGTTGTGTTCCTCAAACCATTCTTGAACCATTTTTGCAGTGTGGCAGGGTACATTATCCTGCTGAAAGAGGCCACTGCCATCAGGGAATACCAGGGTGAAGGGGTGTACTTGGTCAGCAACAATGTTTAGGTTGGTGGTACGCGTCAAAGTAACATCCACACGAATGGCAGGACCCAAGTTTTCCCAGCAGAATATTGCCCAAAGCATCACACTGCCTCCACCGAGTTCTCTTCTTCCCATAGTGTATCCTGGTGCCATCTCTTCCCCAGGTAAGTGACACACATGCACCTGCCCAAGCACATAATTAAAAAAACTTGATTCATCAGAGCAAGCTACCGTCTTTCATTGCTCATGTGCCTATTGTAGGTGCTTATGGCAGTGAACAGGGGTCAGCGTCACTACACGTAGCAAACTGCAATTCAATCTGTTCAGACACCTTTCTGTCGCAACCAGCATTAACGTTTTCAGCAGTTTGATGTATAGTAGCTTTTCTATTGGATCGGACTACATTGGCCAGATTTCGCACCCCATGTGCATCAGTGAGCCTTGGCTGTCCATGACCGTGTCGCTGGTTCACCAGTTTTCCTTCCTTGGACCATTGCAGATGGGGATGGGGAACATTTCCCATGAGCTGCAGTTTAGAAGTTGCTCTGACCCAGTCATCTAGCCATCAAAATTTGGCCCTTGTCAAAGTCTCTTAAATCCTTAGGCCTGGTTCACACCTGGGTGTTTAACAGCACGTTCCTACGCGCTGTAAAACGCTCAACATGTGAAAACCAATGATTGCCTATGGGCATGTTTCCCACCTGGGCGTTTTACAGCGCGTAAGGAACGCGCTGCAAAACGCCCTACGTCCAAAGAAGTACAGGAGCTTCTTTGGGGCGTATTTGCCACGCGTATCCATTAGGATACAGCCGGATAGCCCTCAGAAACGCGCGTTTGTCATGCGTTTCTTTTACCGCAAATCGCGGTAAAAACGCGCGGCAAACACGCATATTACGTACGCCTAGGTGTGAACCCAGCCTTACGCTTGCCCATATTTTTCTGTTTTAACTGCCTAATATATCCCACCCACTTCCAAGTGCCATTGTAGCAAGATAATCAGAGTTATTCACCTCTCCTCTCAGTGGTCAGAATGTTACGGCTGATCACGTAGGGATGCACAGATACTTTTCGAGTACCAGTGCCGATACTTGGCATTTTCATGAGAACTACCAGGGTTGCAGCGGTTGCAGCTGGGACCTGGCTCTGGCACTCAAGTTTAGTAAACGACTTCCTGTGCTCTTACACAACATTTTACATACAATGAGTGTACAGATACAATGATACATTTTGCTGTGTGTTGCACTCACTGTATGATGTGGAATCTGCAGGACTGGTTGGAACAGAGAACCCAATCAGGAGCAGAAAGCCAAGCGTACTGCTAATCGCTGTGTGCGGACTTCTTGCTGGAGTCATGACTTGTGCAGAAATGGATATCACAGAACAATTTTCTCATAGTGGAATGTAAAGCGTCTTCTTGTCTGGCATAGATTGGGGTGGGAATAGTTTGTGGGCTGTCTCATCATTTTACAAAGCGTTTGCCATAGGAGGTTTAGAATGGGAGGCTGGCTGATGACTTTAGAGCAAAACCTTTTTTTTTTTTGCTCGGTGTCTTTTCTTTTAGAATGTATGAAACAGTCCAGCTTGTTCACAGGCTGCCAGCTGACAGATGACCCTTGTTTCTAGGGGAATGGCCACAGTTTATATTTCTACTATTGCAATTGCTTTTCCAGTTTTGAGCACACAAATGCCTCATGTTTGTACACAAATTGTGATTGTTTGTGGCTGGTTTACTAAAACAGAAATAAAAAGCCTGCCTAATTAGATACAAATGGAATGGATGGTTTAGGTTTGTTCTCATGTTACATAGTTTTGGTAAATATAAAGGAGTCTGTTCCGAGATTGTACAATCAGATTGTATAGTTTGTACCCAGCTTAACATGTATTTAAAGATCTTACAAGAAAAACAGGACAGCACTGCTCATTATAAATTAATATTTTATTAATAAATCAAAAACTAGACACCACTGGGTCACCACCACAGGGTCACTTGTAAACAAAGGTTAAAGAGGAGCACATATACTTACCTTTCAGTTGGCTTGTGTCTTAAACCAAAACTCTGGGCAAAATGACAAATTAACCTTTGCAGTGGGGCTACTCGGCACGGCAAGGGTTAACTCTCATTTTGGTCTAGGGATGAAAACACGAAAAAAGTTATACTTACCTGATCCTCGGTCCTGCCTGGCTGCTAGACTGGTCCCTAGAGCCCCTCTCCCCCTCCACACCAGCAGTCTAAGCCCTGCGGGTACCATCATGTGTAATGCAAGTCCATTGACATTCCACAGCCGGAGCGGAGGGGGTGAGAGGCTCCAGGGACCGGTCTAGCGGCCAGGAAGGACCAAGCATCAGGTAAGTAAAACTTTTTAATTTTAGACCCTAGATCAAAATGGATGAACATTTAACCCTTTCAGTGTAGGTGTAGCCCCATTCTCCCCCCGGGCTCTGACGGTCTAAGCACTGCTGACATCATCACATCTATGCAAGGCCCATTCACTTGTATTAGATGCGAGGATGGCGAGGGACATACCACAGCCGGAGTGGAGGGGAAGAGAGATAAGCACTCACTGCCGCAGGATGGAGGATCATGTGAGTATATCTTCTTTATTCCCATCCCTAGACCAAAATGAGCTGTTAACCAGGGATGTGAGGTCAGGGGAGGCAGAGCCTCACCTAGTATCATGGAGGAAAAACGTCTGAAGCTGACAGCTTTATCTCCTTTCAGAGCGGTTTGTTACACATCAGGGAAATCCTCCCCGCTGTGTAACCTGTCATGGACAGAACGCTGCCTGTTAATTACGGGCAGCGCTGCATCCGGCTTTGTGTAACCTGCTTGTGTAACCTAACATAGTGAGGCCAGAGCAGCAACAGCCTCTACTCTATGATAGAGGCTTGAGCTCTGTGGATGGTTTGGACCAATGGCAAAGCGTCATTGGTCCAAGCTGTCCAATTAAGAAAAAGAAAACCACTGAGGACATCAATCTCGATGCCTCACCATTGACGAACATGTGGTGGACAGGGAGGTTCCTCCCTGTCTCCTCCCTTCCTCCTCCCTCCCTCCTTCACACTAGCTTGGTGATCGGTTTGAGGGGGCAGGCCTTCGACTTGATGGGGCGGGATTCAACAGACTGGGGGCGGGAAATTGGTGTGCTGGGTGCGGGGTGTACTGGGAATGCCTCACCGAGCATGGAAGGTACCACACATCACTACAGTTAACCCTTGTAGTGTGGGGGTAGCCCCGCTGCAAGCGTTAAGATTTGAAAATCCTGGAGAACTGCTTTAAACCCCTCAAATAATTATACATTTTCTGAAAGCAGAGGCCCTGTAGACCCCTGATGTCTCCCCTGCCCTCCGATATACATGATCAAGCACACGGCTGTACAATTGCAGGCTAGTGCAAGTATCCACTTGTACTCTGACAAGCTTGTACTTTTCAATGCTGAAAATACCCCAATGAGTACATATAATCATATAATGTGTATATATATATATAAATATATATATATATATATGTGTGTGTAGTGGTCCTGAAGTGGTTCATTTTCTTCGCTGCTATTTGAACAGCCAGTATAAAGGAAACATAATAGTGGAAAACAACAATTCTGGGTTTAACCCATTTTTTTGGGGGGGCATTTAAATTCTCAATGGACTGCCAAACAGTTGGGTGTGGCAGCGGGCGTGTCCATTACCTAAATACATTGCGCTGGATGGCTCATCTCAGAAAGTTGGGAGGTATGCTGAAGGTTATGTGTAATAACATGGCAAGAAGTCAAACAGGTTCTACAAAACAGGCTGAAATGTAGGAGGATGAAGTGGTTTACTAAGTCACTTTATTGGTGAAATGGTCTTCATCTGTTCAGAGCCACGCTTCATTGGCAATACTGCATAGAACTCCAAATTGTTATGAAGGGTGGGAATGTTTGCACTGTTTTATATCCCCATACAACACTGAAGAACTAGGTAGGCACAAACGTTTTCTATGACGTAGCAGGACTGATGTAGGTCACATCTTCTAAAAATGGATGTAGATAGAACAACTCTGTAAGGGAAACATCTGTGGAGCCATTCAGTATTAAAGTCCCTGTTACTTAAAATCACATGAGAATTTGCTCCATGATGATCCGGCTGTCCTATATGTCTGTAGTGACCATGCTGTGGGGGGAGAAGTAGGGATTCACAAGCCCATAAGTGTGGACTACCTGCAGTCAGGGGTGTCCCTACAGTTGTCTCCACCTGCGGTTGGTGATGGGGAAGTTTGGAGGGGGTGGGTGTTGGTGGTGCTCATTCTGGGGGGCTGTTTTGTGTGGGTTTAGGGAAGGGGGGGTTGGGCGGCTGTATGAGGGTTTGGTTCGGTGGGGGGGTGCTGGTTGTTACCTCTCTAACAACCCCCCAGCTCGCTGATATCACTAGTTGCCAGGAGCCCGGCAGGTCGCTGGCCAGAGCATCCGCTAAACTCCTGGCAACCAATGGGGCAATGGGGCAAAAACACACCTGACATTCCCCCCCCCCCCCCCCCATGATCCAAAGATATGCCACCTGAGGCTGCCTCATTATAGGGACAGCCCTGCCTGAAGTGGCAGTGGAGCAACAAAGTGCCAGAATTTGAAAACACGGGCCACTTGTTAGGTATATATATAGTATAGCTGTTCTTCTTTTCCAGGCTGGGCTAACTTTACTGTGGTGACAGGGTCACTTTATAGGTGAAACAGGTGGCAATTAAACACCAATGAAACAAGCAACAATGGGCACTTAGGGCAGAGAAACCTGCAATACGCCAACATTCTGCAAGTCTCAGAGTGTTAAAGATGTAGAATCACTCATAAGCTAATTCTGAATAAAGATGCATCAATGATACTGGATACCCAATGTCCCCTGGCATAAAAGAGCACCCCACAATATTACTGCTACTAACCCTCTACCTCACTATCTCTACCAAAGATCTCTTCCTCTGTGCATAGATGCCAACACTGCACATGAGTTGAGACATGTTGTTAATTTGAGATTATAAATGCCTCCGCCTTCTGCGTCATGGCTTTCCTCCTACACTGTTGTGTCATTCCTAACTTAACCCTTTGGCTGCCTTCCATCTTCCATGTTCCACCTCAGATAAATGAATGGATGATCTATTTTTATTTCCAATAAAATTGTACCCTGAAATTATATCGAGTTATTACATAGGACTACATTGGTGCCCTTTATTTATTCATACTGCTAAGGATGTGAAACAACTCACTGCATAATAAGCCACATCATGTACATATATGACATAAATGATCAAATATGCTAATGTATCAGGCAATAATAAAAATATTATGTATGCTTTAAACACACATTAGCTTGTAACAGATTTATGCAAGTCCTTGTTTTAAAGGACAGTACCTTCTGTATAGTTGTCCATTATAAATCCACCAACCTACAGAGTGTAGCCCACCTGGTAAAATATTTATCTTCTTCCCAGTTCCAGTACCTGGCGCTGCACAGCCTTCACTCGGAAAACCTTGCTGGGTCTCCTCTCTCTAATGCACACCTGCAGTGTAGCACCATTTATTGATGAGCCGTGTTTTGCTGGATGGCTAGAAGCCACCATAAGACTGGCTTTTCCATGGGAATGAAAGGGACCGTGATGTGCTCAGTTCAAAAATGCTCCCATGGGGATGTTTTCCGAGCATAGACCATGTGGAGCCAGGTATGGCCGCACAGTTAATAACAATAGAACAAGTAGAAAACTAACAGGGCTATTCACAAAAGGGTGAAGAGTTTGGAGAAGGCCGGAGAAATGAACAATCTAGGACAACATAGCCGATTTGGAAAAATTCTCCAATTCAGCTCACTTATTAGTTCAGCTATGTTGTCCTAGATTGTTCACTTCTCCTGCCTTCTCCAAGCCCTTCACCCTTTTGTGAATAACCCTGTAAGTATTTTACGAGGGTCAATCATAAAGTAATGCCTCCATGTCTGTAATTTGAGACTTATTAGAGTGACTGTGAATGTCCATGTACCATGTTATAGAGGTGTCCTTACCCCACTAATGTATGCTTTTCTTTTTCAGATTGAGTGATTAGAACCATGGATCTGCGGCTAAAACAACGAGCTGTAATTTAATTTCTGGCGAAAGAGGGTTGCGCGCCTAAGGAAATCCATAATTGGGTAAAGAATGTTTATGGGGATACTGTAGTGGAACTCCAGTTTTTCTTCTTGAAACTTCTTCACCCAACCCCACACATTTTGCCACATGTCCACTAAAGCTTCCCCATAAACATTATTTAGCCGATTGCATACCTCTTACAGAGACCCTGTCACCAGACCATTTATTGTCACAAAATTATTCCCATAAGATATACATATATGTAGAGTATATCTAATGTATTTTATGCATGTTATTTATCTGTAAAAGGCTCCCTTGCATAGACATCCAAAGCTCTGAGATTACTGCTGGGTGCCACCACCTTGAATGTGATGTCAGCGGCCTCAGCAGATTTAGAGCTGTCACTCAAATGACACTTTATAGTATTCCCCTCCTTTCCCCCACCCAGCAGCTACATAAATACTTTATCGGAAGGAAATTCACTGCAAGAAAACATGTAATATACCTATTTATCTGTGACCACCTGTCATTTTATTACGTTGATGACAGGGCCCTTTTAAAGCAATCAGTAGCTTGAACATAGCAAAGTATAAATTCAAAACTACACTTTCTATTATTATTACAACTAGGGATGCACAGATACTTTTCGAGTACCAGTGCAGATACTTGGCATTTTCATGAGAACTACCAGGTTGCTGCGGTTGCAGCTGGGACCTGGCCCTAGTGCTCCACCACTGTCCTGAAATCATTAGTCTGTATTGTTTTAGAAAAACTGTCACATGACAATAAACAAAAATGAATTAGTACTTGTACATTTAAGTACTCGGCAAGTACCAGTACTCGTACTCGCAAAACTGGTATCTGTGCATCCCTTTATTTATATTTATAAAAACAAAATCGTACATTAAAACAGAGATGTACAAATCCCAAGAGCTCCGTGACAGCTGCCTCCTAATTTTTGATTTTTTCTCTAGTGTAGTCTTGGAGATCAAAGATATCGGTACATGTATTCGTACTTGTACCGAGTACTGTACTTGGTATCTGTGCAACCCTAATTACAACCACGAGTAATACACATGTTTTTCAAGTCACATTTATTGCAGTTGTTCTATTCAAAATACAGATTACAGAAACATTTCTAAAAATCAAGATTTTGACCTCAAACAAGGACCAGCCTATGGTCAAAACATTTTTGTACAAAAAGTTATAAATGTATCAAATTCTTCAAATTAAAAAAACAACAATTCTCCATTGACACAATGCTATAAAGTAACACAGTAACTTTTAGTAGTCAGTTTTTTTTTTTTTTTTGTAGTCTTTAGTACGCCAGTGTTAAGTGTGAAATATTTACAAAAAGGTCAGTCATGCACATTCACACTTATAGGCAACATACAGTCTTATTTTAATTCAATTGGATAGAATACAAGATGGTTTAACAGAACAGTAGCCCTAAAATGTGACGTATGTCAGTGTAAAAGAGAAATTAATACCATTCATTAATATTTATGTGAAATTCCCTATATCGACTGTTTGAATATATTTGAATTTGTATTTTTTGATACATATAGTTCTATGTTGCCAGACATTTTAGGAAGATTTAGACTGACCAGATTTGCTTTGTGACTTATGTAGGTGTAGGAAATTGTCTCTACTAAAATCAGAACCTTTTCTCAGTTGTCCAGATCTGTGTAGCATCTGCAGCTTTTACATACCGTATGTATGTTACACTATATGACCAAGAGTTTGGGGACACCTGACCATCACACTAAATGAAAAAAAAGTATATGGGCATCCCATAATGCAGGAGTTTCCAGAGAAGGGAACTGTTAATGCTACAGCATAGGAAGACATTTTTGGCAAGTGTGCCCTTCCAACCTTGTGGCACCAGCTTGGGGAAGGTGTTTTTTGGTTGCATCAGGACTGTGCCCCTGTGTACACAGACAGCTGCATAAATGCATTAATGCTTTGTTTGCTTGCTTGCAGGGACTTGAGTGGTCTGCAAAGAGCCCTGACCTCAACCCTGCTGAACAACTTTGGGATGAACTGTAATGCCAATTGAAAGCCAGGTCTTCTGGTCCCACATCAGAACTAGGGATGAACTTGGGTTCGGACTGAACCCAAGCTCATCCAAACCTGGAAGGAAACTGTCAGTCCTGCTCTGCAGTTGCACATAAACAAAGGAATGGAATGCTATGTGGCCATATAACATCAATATGTCACACGCATCCAACTTTCTTTACACACAGCTGTGCAGAGGGGAATGCCTTATCCCGAATCAGTACCTGATCTAACAAATGTTTTTTGACCGAATGCAAACATACTCCAAAACCTTGTAAAAAGACTTCAGAATGAGTGCAGGCTTTTACAGCTTCAAAATCTTGGTTTTATTGGTGGTGCATCCAACAAGCTCATGCAGATCTGTTGATCAGGTTTCCATAAACTATTGGCCATTTAGCATACATTTACATAAGTTTTATAGACAGCAAGGTAGAATTTGGTTTACTGACCCCTTAAACTGAAGAGACATAGACACATTGCAGTTGGACATTGTGGCATGGCCCAACTGCTAAACATACTGCCCATGGGTCCATGGTCAATTGGTCATGCTGTGAACACAGCCAGCACCATCCCAACCAATCATCTTTTAGCATAAATGATCATCCAGAGTATGTGCTGGTACCGATAGACATGAAGACTGTTACAGGAAGACAAAGAAGATGCATCAACTACACCCACAGTGAAAGCCCTTATGTTGCCCATTATGTTGTTGGTTTTAGTGTTTAACCATATTAATTCACTAGGGATTAGGTGCAAGATAGTATATCCTTGTGAGCTGGTTATCTGACTATCGTACCTAATGACAAAATGGCTACAACTAACATATGGATCTGAGGTCCATTTTGAGTAGAAAAATATTAGTGTTCAAGGGTCAGTCCACCATGTATCTATATGTATATTGTTTTTGGTAGGTGCTGAAAGTTCATTCATCATTTATAATATCTAAAGGGAACTGTGGTGGCAAGACCTCTATATTTCAGATTATTCAGAATGCAACAGGACTGGCGACATTCAAAGGTTGAAAAGTACACCTACAATTCTAAGGTAAGTGGAAACATAGCCAGAAGCCATAAACAGGGGCTACAGATTCCACCTTCAACTGAAATATTAGCAATGAAAGCTGGTAAAGAATTTGCTGATTCAGTTCCAGATTTCTTTGAAGGGCTTCAGAAACAGGCGAAGTTGCTTCTTAGAAAAGTGTACAATTTTTACTAAATCCCACTCCCACTCAACGTACTAGTGCTTCAAGTTTGTGTTGACTTATTTAAGTGCTCGCTATAATGAAGGCCTGGCATGGCATCAGAGCCATCGAGAATAGGTTTCACAGCTGCAGATATGTCCAGGACCTTTAAGAGTGACCCCCATTGTGGTTAATCCATTCATAATAATAAAAAAGCAATGGTGGGGGAACACAGTAAAGAAAATAAGTAAAAAACAAATCATAAAACGTTTCAACTCTATCATACATAGTAAAAAAAAAAAACAAGTCATTTTTTTATAAAATATTTCAATAAAGGTTCCACCATTTTAAAATATTTGCAAGTGTGAGCAGCACTTATAATGGTGAAACTATTGCCATTGCAGCCTTTTCTTTTGTAGTCCAGAGCAGGTTGGTTCTTTAATACACAAGTGGCGTTGCCACTTTGACCAGTGAAGCTCAGAGGTAACCAGCATTTGTACATACAACTCCTTTTTATGCTTTAAGAAGTGCCAGTGTTTTGTTACTGTTAAAAAATTAGTTTCCTAGTAAACTACATATCCCTATGTGTAATAGCACCAAAAGGTCCCCCCTAAAAAAAGCTCCCAATTTCCAAGCTACAACTTCAGATTCAAAGAGGGCTTGAACTCAAAAAGTGAATGTTAATGAGGGAGCTGTGGGAGGTGGAGAGCCTACTATGATGGTGCACGGAGGGGCTTCAAGCAAACAATGTATGTTTTTTTCCTTGAAAATCCACTTTCAAAGCAGATATGCAGTGCAAAGAACATAAAGAACATACACTTATAAAACACAGAATCTGAAAGCAGCATTCATTTGACAGTCATTTGATGGCTTGTAGGATGGTAGGTCTTACGCAAGCTGTGGTTTTGGATGCATTTTCCGCAGATAAAATACCAATGTTATATATATAATACCAGTGCTAATTCAGGTCTTATTCAAGAAAGAAGACGACATCAGGTGATCCGTGACATAACTATGTAATATATGGTAAAACTGCATTTTAAGATCTGTCAGTAGCATTAGCTAAAGAGCCATAATTTGTAACTATTTTCATAGCAGCACATTTGATCAACGGTATATTGTAGCTCTATAGGGGCTAAGACATTTCATATTCATGAGCAGTGGTCTAATTATTGTCTGTAAAAGATGGAAAATAAGGATAGAATATATCCCAGTGAATCTGGAAAAATACAATGTTGCTTTATTCTAGTAAAGTAAGAACAGGATATACATAAAAATAAAAAGTGAATGAAGGTTTATGGTTGTTTCAGTGGGTAATTATACTGTATGTATTGAATGGAGCACTATGATCGGTGCATTGTCCAGATCTATCATAGCTTTAATTAATCACTGCAAGTGACTTCTGTGTGGCCTAATAGTATATGGAACATAGAGGGCATGGAAAGACACACCACAAGGACCCCTTTTGTCTCAAAGTGTTATACACTTGGCATCTAGCAAAGAGATGAATGTAGGCATATGTTAGGATCCTGTGACAACTTCACAGCTAAAGATATGTATGCTAGTTTTGGATAGAGTAGAAAATGGCTAAGAATCCTGCTAGAACTTTTGAGTAGATTTCCCTCTCACTTCTTGACCTGTAGACACAGCAGGGAGAGGCGATCTCTTCAAACAGACAGCATATCCCACCTTTGACATCTGTCACGAGAACATGTTTGCCCACTAGAAGATTTCCTCTCACCATCTGTTCCTATAAAAAAACTCTTGGGTTTGCCATAACTTTTTGTACCAAAGACAATGGTCACCAGGACCTCTAGTGAGAGTAAGTGCTCATTCACATGGGAGTGCACACCCATGGAGGGACAGGTGCTGCATGTAATCACATGCAACCGCCCGTACCTCCCTATGGGAGAATGTGGCTGCACAAGGTTGCACGCAGACCTGAACCTGGGTGCAGGTGCTGGTACCTGAATTTTCAATGCTAAAGCCTGATGAAGGGACCCTGTGTGGTCCCAAAGCGCTTGTTGGTCATATGACAAAAAACTTCAATAAATTAAGCATTTGCTATCTTAAAAAGACTGGTGTGCTGGTGACATTTCTACAATTTTGGTACCTGAATTTGGACGCAGACAGTGTGCATCCAGGTGCAGGCATTTGGATCTGCACGCATGTTCAGGTTTGGGTCAGCATGTAACGGCATGCATGCGCGTCCTCCCATCGTGAGGTACAGGCGAATGCACGCAATACATGCAGCATCTGTCCCTCCCAGGAGCAGGTCTCTGCATGAGAAGGAATGTGTAAGAATGTGCATTCCCATGTTAATGAGCCCATGATCTCCCCATGCAGTGACATGCAGACAGCAATAGAAGTCCAACACAGGTTCTAATCCTTTCAGATTCTATCCAGAGCTAACAAAAAAAGGTTTGGCTTTTCATCCACTGTAAAACAATCATTCTTTTGTAGTGTTATTATAAAGGTATATTTGGCTAGCAATTGGCAAGCTGGCTTTTTAATTACGGTTGTATTGCATTAGCTTTTCAATACTTTTGCAGCGAGTCACTGTAGCGTTATTGTAGAGTAGCAAAGAGTTATCAACACACAAAATTATGCAAGAAATAGGGACATTTATAGTCACGAGGTTATAGTGCACTATTTATCCTATTTTGTGCATACATTTTTGTGCTAGAGATGCCTACTACTCTACTTGGTACCATAGGGTGGCACCATCCATTGTCACTACACCACCTGCTATCATGAGGTCTAGACAGCTGTAAGGGGTACGCTGAATCTGTAGTGTTAATCTCTACCATGAAATCAAGGCCACTACACACCGCCCTGCTTAGCTTGTACCAGACACTTTTGAATGGTGCATGTTGCTTTCAGATTCATTTACTGCAACTGTGGCAGTATGTAACATAGTCACAGTCACGGTGGCAATTAATGATCTCCAGGATGACTCACTGTGAATGTGAAAAAGCACAAAGTAGAAATAGTGCAAACACAATGCAAATACACAGTTCAAATGTAAATACGCACATACCCTTAATTACAGTCCTTTAGGAAGGCAGAGGGCTCTTATTAGTTTGCTATGGGCCCCTGATATTTGTAATTATGTCCCTGTCCGAATCGTCGCATTGTTCAGTAGTTCTTTCTTCTTCAGTACTCTGTGATGCATGGATTCTGCCTTGGCCCAGGGCTGTGTTCGGATGAATGGCAAAGTCATGAATTTCTACTAGAACTAATGAACTCGCAGCTCAGGGCCTTGAATTGCGTAGAAAACTCCAGGAATCTGGAATACATTAATCTTCTATACCTCTGCATAGCCATTGGAATATGTCTTCACGCTGCGCCGTCTCTTCTTATTCCTCGCTCATAGGTGACATTTTTAAATGTACTGATAGTGTCTTTGTACAATGGGTTTGTATCCTGGAAAGAAAACAATAGGACTGGTTACAATGCTGTGTTGGCACTGACATGAATTTTAATATATCTCTAAAAGGGTCATCACACAGCATGGTGTTTAGCACTGCAGCACCAGGATCTCCAATCGTCTTAAAAGTATGTGAAACTTTCCGAGGGGAGCTCAGGGTGTGCATGAGCGATCCAGGGATTCCAAACCTTCTGGTAACTCTCTTGAGTATCCAATAGGATACTAGAGAGTTTCTTGTTTATGAAAAACCAATCTATCCTGCGTCTCACGTCCGCAAACGAAACAAACTGCTTCTGCCAGGCTTGGGCTATTGCCTGTTTTACCGCTAGGAGAATAAAAACAGCCAATTTATATTGGGAATACGTGAGCTCAGATGGTTTGAAGTGCAGGAGTGCGAACCCTGGATCCCTAGTTATAGGTTTATGAAAGAGAGATCGTAAAAGTTGAAAGGTCTTGGACCAGAGTCTCGTTAGCATGGGGCAAGTCCACCATGTGTGGAGGACATCCCCTTTGGTCGAGCAACCTCTGAAGCACAGAGCTGAGAACG
This sequence comes from Nanorana parkeri, assembly GCF_000935625.1. Lineage (NCBI taxonomy): Eukaryota > Metazoa > Chordata > Amphibia > Anura > Dicroglossidae > Nanorana > Nanorana parkeri. The sequence goes on along the minus strand of NW_017308080.1, from coordinate 113,202 downwards.
AGGGGTTTATATGAGTCAACCTAGAGGGGACCATATACCATCTCATCATGGATTTGTAAGCGGTCTCCAAGGAAGTGATGTTAATCGTGCAGGAGGCTGTCAGTTTCCATACCTGCTGCCATTCGTGTGCGGGCCTGGATGTATTAAGATCGAGCTCCCATCTGCGAGTATAGGCATGATCCGTTGGGGAAGACACTGAGTTAAGTTGTGAATATAGGATAGAGATCAATTTAGGCTGCATAGGTGTGTGGTAACATATGTGCTCAAAGGTTGTTAGCGCTGGGAGAGTAGATCTATTAGTTATCATAGAGGAGGCCCAATGCCTAATCTGTAGGTATCGAAAATGCTCCCGGAGGGGAATTTGCGATTGGGTTTCAGTTTTTCTAAAACAATACAGTTTTAGAAAAACTTAAAAATACAGTTTTTCTAAAACAATACACACTAATGATTTCAGGACAGTGGGGGAGTGCCAGAGCCCAGTCCCAGCTGCAACCGCTGCAACCCTGGTAGTTCTCATGAAAATGCCAAGTATCTGCACTGGTACTCGAAAAGTATCTGTGCTTCCCTTGTTAATAGTTAAGGTACTTGATTGCATTTTTAAGATTAAAAAAAAAAATTTCCGTTTACTTAATATGTATCATAAACAATTTTTGTTTTAATGAAATACTTGCTTAAAACTTCGGGAGACAACGATAAGCACAACTGGGAGACAAAGGCAGAACGTTGCCACATTATAAAAGAACCTTTATGACTGGATCACCAATTATTATTTTTAATGAAAGCTGAAAATGTAAAACATTTATTGTGTTAAAGTTTATGTGAGAGTTGAGCAATTTGGTTATCAGATACTACATACCAAGCAACTCAAGCAAGTATGAACATATATCTTTCCACCTTTTTATATTTTCCTGCAGTTCCCTGTATGATGCACAACCAATATGATAATTCAGACTTCCTGCCTGATGGATATTAAACTAACTGTGGGCATCTTAACTAGAGAAGTTTGAAGTTTTAAGAAAGTATGCCTAACATAGATCGTCATGCCCCAAACTCATGCAGCGATGTTCAAGAAGTAAGCATACCTATAGGGATTGAGGGATTTCTGGGATACCTTGCTTTACACTATAGAAATGCAGTATAAGGATTTCCTTCCACAAGTTCAGCTATTTGTTGTAACTGTTTTTAGTGACTCTTTTGGACTGCAGAATTATGTGAAATTTCGCCAAAGCAGAAACTCAATTTCACCAATTGAACTTTTGGTGGTTTGTTTACATTGATCTACTCTTTTTTTGTGCTCCTTCTTTTTTCAGGGTATTTTATTTTACTCTGTTCTTTGTATTTGTGTGTATTTCCTTTTTTGTATTTGATCGCTGTTTGTATACCATCGCTTTATATTTTTTATTTGACTTTTTTCACAGTTTCATTGCTTTTTGCAAAAATATATAAGATAGTGACGCTAATGAGTAGAACAGTCTCAGAATAGTTCAGAGGAGTTACCCTTAATCCTCAGGAGCAATTGCACCATTGAGAACACTAAAAACCACTTTAAAGGTTAATTCCACCTTAAACACAAAAGAAATAACTTCTCAATAAATTATCATTAAAAAGTAAACATGTCCACACAGACATAATCAGACACTGTCAAAGTCTTGCAATGCCTAACAGGATTTGTAGTTTCTGGAGGGCCGATCTTCTCACTGCCGACTCTGTGGATCTTACCTTCCATCAAGATGCTGCAGAATGGTGTTTTTCCCACCCGTGGTCAGGGATAGACCTTTTCAGCTGCATCTGTTCGCTCCGAGGTGCTGCTCTTCCCATTTTGTATTTCACCACTTTTGTGAGTGTGATTTTATTCTATTGCTTGGATTAAACTTATTATCAATTACTACACTAAATATGCCTCTTTGTGCGGTCTTTGATGTTATCCTGGTTATAGACTCCCTCTTCCTTATCCTGGACCTCGCTGCATGTGGCTTCTCATCACACTTAGATCAAGTATTATTTTAGTTTGTATTGGGACTACCTCTATACATATTTATATTGTAGATATTATAGATTTTTGGGCACATATGATAGCTATTATGTTATTTTGATTATTCTGGGATTAAGGAACTATTTATTGCTTGTTTGAGTGCCTATATGTCTTTTTATAATTCCCAAACGCCATGCAACTACCTTTAAAGAAGATGCGCCTCTAAACACCTTGTGTCCCTGCATAGGGGGCCTTCGTGTGGGTGGCCGAGGTATATTACTCACTGCAGGAAGCAGTGGCTGCTTTCCTTGTACTTGGTCAATTTCCAGCATCCTGGCAAGCTATGTGCTATGTCTGCAAGGCATGCTGGCATAAGACTTAGCCTAGATGGCCTAGTGGCATATCCGGCATAAGAGGGCTAACTGATGTGACTGCTTTACATTTACCAAATCATCTATACATGTACCTGTGGCCATTTTGCCTTCAACCTCTCTGCTTCGAATTTGGCAACTTCTTTCCGGTCATGAAAGGACACCAACAACTTCCATATACACAACACCACTAAGCCAATTAACACAATGGCGATAGAGACACCAGTTAGGATCATGGGAATATTTGGAGGTTCTGGGCAATCTAGAGTTTGAAATAAAGTAGAGAAAAAAAGAATACATTAGAAAACAACCTGGTAACCTCAGAATGTATACCTTATAGGAAATAACGTACAATATATATATACACATAAGTGTCTGAACAAATCTATTCTTTAAGAAAAATTGGAATAAATCTTTTCTTTTAACCTGCTATTTGGAGCTACGCTCAAGAGTATTTCCCCTCACAATGACAACAGTTTCAATGAACAGGAGGTTGGGGAAAACCTACAACAGGGACCTTTCTGTAATAAAAAGCTGACAAGGATTTACTCACATTAGCCAGAATAAAATGACCTGCTTCCCTCAAATGCAGATGAGATAGCACCTCTATAAATACTCTGCTGTGTACTCTGCTGTAACGTATCCAATCTGTGGTGGGTGCTATATATATCGGTGATCAGCCATAACATTCTGACCACTGACAGGATTATTTATTTTCAATTGCACCTGAAATTAGGGGGGTATATATTAGGCAGTGAACACTTAGTCCCTGAAGTTAATGCATTGGAAGCAGAAAAAATGGGCAAGCGTAAGGATTTGAGCGACTTTGACAAGGGCCAAATTGTGAAGGCTCGATGACTGGGTCAGAGCAACTCCAAAACTGAAACTCTTGTGGGATGTTCCTGGTCTGCAGTGGTCAGGACCTACAAAAGTGGTCCAAGTAAGGAAAACCGGTGAACGGTTTAGGCCTTGGTCATGGGCAGCCAAGGCTCACTAATGCACAAGGGTAGAAAAGGAGGCCCCACCTTGCAACTTACAGGACTTATGGGATCTGCTACTGATGGCTTGGTGCCAGATACCACATCATACCTTCAGAGGTCTAATGGAGTTCATGTCTTGATGGGTCAGGACGGTTTTGGTGGCAAAATGGGGACCTAATTAATATTAGGCGGGTTGTCATAAGGTTGGCTAATCAGCGTAGGGGCACCATTCATCCATCAAGGCATACAGCTTTTTAAAGCCCACGGAGCGGCTGTGATAAATGCCTGCATAGACTCCTATGGCTTCCTGCACCGATGGTATCGGGGTTGGAAGCCCTGAAGATGGGAATCAGCACGGAGCTGGCAACCTTCGCTCACTTGCCACCCCGTAATAGAACCATTCCAACAACCAAGAACAGGTTTGCAACTGTGAAGTCTACTTTGAACCTGAGAATTCTTTAGATTTCTATTTCAACCCTGCTGTACCCCTATGTACCTGATATTGTCCATTTCTGTGCATGGCATATGTACCACTTTAAAAAAAAAGAATTTTCAAATTAAAAAAAGCCCTTCCCTACTCTACCAAAAAAGGTTTTAGCTGGATACTTTAAGGCAATACAATTTTCCTTTGCTGTAGCCTGAATTACAAAATGGTAACAAGAAGGTCACTCTGTAGAAATAACGTTGCATAATGATGACTAAATAATAACTTACAGACCATTCAGCAACCACTAGATGTCACTGTGAGCTAAGCGCTGCTCCGCAGACACGCTGCAGACTGGAGGGTATTTAATAATTGTTATCAGACAAAACAAGGCACTGAGAAATATAGATGGCGAGAAATCCTCCTCTTTTATGTAGCAAATAGGATAAATATATGAATGGCTTTATTGTGCCTATAGAAATGTTTGGCAGAAACTACTATTGATTAGAGGTGAGCAAAACTGAGTTTTTATTTTCTGAAATTTAGCCCAAAATGGGAAGATTATGATGCATTGGAGTTAATGGGGAAGGTCAAAATTAAAGTGGTTGTTGGTGTTTTTTTTAAGGGTACAATGGGCTTTATATGACTCCTGAGGGTAACAGAAGCTCCTTTTACCTATCCTGAACCTGTGCTCCTTTCAATGCGTAACAGCCACTCATTACACTCATTATTTGACAATGAACAAAAAAGTAAAATGAAATATTCCTAGTATCAGTATACAAATAACAAATAAACAGAAAGAGGAAAGATAAAAAGGAGAAGAAAAAAAATGTCTTGAAGAAGAATTCCAGGGAAATGTTCTCTTAGCCCTTGCAATGCGGCTACCCCTCCACTGCAAAGGTTAAGTGCTCGTTTTCATCTAGGGAGGAGAATAACAGTTATACTCACCTGATCCTCGGAGCCAGCTTGCTCTTAGACCAGTCCCTGAAGCCTTTCTCCTTGTCCTTTGCAGTGCTCTAAGGTCCTGTGAGTCATTATGTTCAATACACAGTGTATAGGATGTGAGGATGCCAAGAGATGTACCATCGCTGCAGCAGAAGAGGAGACAGGCTGGAGGGAGGGCTTTCACAGCCAACAGCTCAGAGGAATGGGTGAGTATAACTTTGCTATATTCCTCCCTAGACCAAAACAAACACTTAACCCTTGCTCTGCAGGGGTAGCCCCACTGCAGTGGTTAAGATTAATTTTCCCTAGATTCTGCTTTAAATGCCAAAAGAACCCCTTATACAAAAACATCCTCTAAAAAAGAAAAGAAAGATTTTATTTCCAAGCAACAAATTAACAAAATTAGGAGGTTTTGTTTCAGTGAAGTCATCTTGTTGTCCAATTTCACCAAAATCACCCTGTTCATCCATGCCATTAACTCTTTCCCAGTGGCACATTAAGTGGGCCATGATGCTGGTATTAGGTGCCTGATTATGTAATCATTATAAGGACAGCCGACTGGATTTGGGGCCCGAGCCCAAGTGCAAAGATTATAGTTTGTCACCAGCACACCAAGGATCTGTGTCCAAGAATGTCTTTATTGTGTAGGCATTTTGTCAAGCAAACTGCAACGTTTTGGGGCTGCATAGGGTCCCTTCATCAGGCATAATCTAAGTGGCACCATCCGTAGTCACTTCAGCACCCTACAAGGGGTATACCGGTCAGGAGTGTGGTGTGGATATCTACAGGATGAGCCCAAATCCAGTCGGCTGTCTTCATTGACAGGTCTTGCCGATTTAATTACAATTTGTTGCTCAAGCCCTGAAGGAGGGTTCCATTTCCCCCCAAAATAGATTCACTGTATCTGACATTTGTGTTCAAATAAACAGTTCAAATGATCCTTCAAACCAGATGACCATTTTAAATAGGTTCTCCAAAATACACATCCAGGATTTGATCTTCTGATGAGTGATCCCTCCATTGCAACCAGAGAGGCAGCTGCATAGGACCCTAACCAGGTCCTCTCTCACATATATATACTGTTATCACAGGTTTACCTCCTTCAAGGAGTAAACCCTACCTCCTTCTTGTTTGCACCAAAATCTATGTACATCAAAATCTAATCGTATTCCTTCTCGTCAAGCCCTACCACATATCTATCAGTTCCCTAGCAATACAACCTAGCAATACAACCTGACAGTGTTTTCTAATTCATCCAAATCTTATAAAAACAGTTTTGGCTAGAGATAAAGTTAAAGCAATGCTATCACCACAGGGGTCACTTGTCCAAAAAAAACCCCCAAGCCTATAAAAGAAGATGTTATACAGTATACTTACCTTCCCAGTGGCTTATGCATTGAAATGCCACCACTTTGCTGCACCCAGGTTGCTGCATATATTCCACACTTCTGAGTGTGTGTGGAAAACCTGTCTCCCCCCTTCCTTCCCCACACAGTGGTTCCTCCTGCCGCCTGTCTCAGTAAAGCATTGCTCATATTTTGAATGCCATGCCAATATAGACAACATTTTAGAGGAAATGTATGCAGGAGTGTTAAAACATGATATTTAAAATAAAAAAAACCCTTGAATAGAACAGTTGCAGAGAAAACAAGCCATTCTCCATGGCAATACACGTCATTCAACTGAAGCGTTTGCACGGAATTCCACCGGCTCAAAGGCTCTCGTTTTCATTCTCCAGAAATTGATGAGTGTCATGTGACACTTCGGCTTTGAGACAGCTGGGAAATGCTGACAGATGAACAGACTGATGATTACTCATGGGACTCCACGTCAGACAATACCAGAGAAAGACTGTGATTTGCACAAATACATTTCAAAATACTTTCCTGGAAATATGCAGCCATCCTGGCCATAAATGTATTAGCTGATCTTGTAATGGTGAGCTGCAGGAAACAGGTTATCACATCTGATGTAACTACTGCAACTAGAGGGAGGCGGACGAATGTGCAATGAGTGTTGTATAGCGCAAGATTGTATGAAAGATCTATATGGCCAAAAGATTGTGAACACCTCACCTATTTGAGTTTGATGGACATCCCATTAAGGACTTGTTCACACCAATTGCGGTGCTGGAACACACAGCAATCGCTCACTCATCGTTCCGTTGCAGGAGGGGGTGTGGTGGTGCATTGAAGTCAATGGCACCGCAGCCACACACCCTCACCTGCAATGCGGACCTGTGGCAAAACATTGCCTGCATTCCGTTCCACTGTGAACACAAAAAAATGCTGCATGCTCTATTTTTTGCATTCGCAGTGGACCAGAATGCAGGCAATGTTTTGCCACGCGTCCTATTGACTTCAATGCGCCACCACGCCCCAGAACGAAGGGGGAAGTTCAGTAAGCGATTGCTGTGCGTTCCAGCAGCTACCGCTCTGGAACGCACTGCACTTGTTGTGAACAAGCCCTAAAAAGAAATTGGCAATTTATATGGAGTTGCCCCACTTTGTGGCTATAATGGCCTTCTATCTTCCGAGATCTTCCACAAGACTTTGGATTGTGTCTGAGGGAATTTGTGCCCAGTCAGCCAAAAGAGAATTGGTGAGGTCAGGTACCGATAATGCTTGAGAAGACCTTGCTTACAATATGCATTCCAATTAATCCCAATGATGTTCAATAGGGTTGAGGTCTCTAATCAGACCACTCAAATTCCTCCATGCCAACTCATCAAACCATGTCTTTATGGAATTTGCTTTGCGCACAGGGACACAGTTACGCTGGGACAGAAATGAGCCTTTCCTAAACTGTTACCACAAGCTTGTAAGCATTTAATAGTCTAACATTGCTTTGTATGTTGTAACATTAACAGTACCCTTTACTGGAAACACTTGAACTCAATCATTGGGAGGTGTGTCCACATACTTTTGATCATATATTGTGTGTAGACTTCTTATTGACCATCATAGATGGACTTATTGGGTTCTTCCATCATAGGTGGCCTTATTAGCTTGACAGAGCACAATGTCAGCTTGTAAGTGTAATGGGGCCGTATAGCAAAACTATTTTCTCTCTAATCTCCAAAGGTAATTCTTCCAGTGACACAGTATACTGACTGCTTTCACTAAAATTGAGAACTAGAGCAGTGGTGGTCAACTTGAGTACGGTCACCGAGATGTCCAGAAGGCAGCACAATACCACTGCACAAAATGCTATGTGCTGAGAACTGTGGTGCCTTTCACAGTTAATGGCACCCCAATGTACTCTACGCACATACCATGTGTTGTGTAGTGCAGCGCTACACTGCATCTGCAGAAAACATGCATGTTCATTAACTGGTCTGTTGAAGTGCCTTGGCAGCCTATTCATAATGAATGGGCTGCCCTAACACAATGCAAGTTAACAACAGCAAAGCATACAGGTGTAAAAAAGCCCTTCAAGGGTTGCTTTAATGCATGGTAAAAAAGCACACATTATCCCAACACACAATTTTGTGAATGACACTCATAATGCATATACTGTGCATTGTGGTGTACTGTGCTCTAAAAATGGGTCATGTGCATTTTTTTGTCTGTTCTAGTGTACTGGCATGCAGGGGACTTTTACAACTACGGCTTTTCTTTTGAAACCATGCCCTGCTTTTCCTGCTGAGCGGGGTATTTTTTATATTTATGGAAGCAGATTTGAAAGTAAAAATAAATTGCCAATATACCATATAAACATTTATCTTCTAATAAGACACTGCACTATGTATAGTATGAGAGGGGTCCGCCTACACACAGGCTCGAACCTTTCCTAAAATTCACTTAATATGTCTTTCCACTCTGTATATATGCCTGCTTTGCATAAGCCTGATAATGGGTATTGCTTATAAAAACATATTTCCATGCTCCCTGTCAGCGGTAAACGAGATAAGATATATGCACTAAATAGCCGTATTGTGTTTGCCAGCCATTTTGTCAGGCCGGCTCAATTTGTCACATTTCCACTGTTCACATTATAATCTGTGACAGACAATATTAAATGCCTACCGTTTTGGCTCAGGTTATAAATGACTTTCTTTCCGAGCTCGTCCGTGGCCATCCAAAATGTAATAGCACATTCATTTTCACCTTGCATGCTACAGAAAATAGATTTATCTTCGGAGAAATCTGAAGGGATGAGAAGGGAAAGAGACAGCTGAAATAAAATGCATGACATCAAAACAAAAGGTCTGATGGATTGTCAAGTCAAGTCCAAGCTCACCAATGGTTAAGATGGAAGCAGGCGGAGAAAATTGCAGAGGAAAGTTCAATAATTCTTTGGGTTTTTTTTTTTTTGTCTTGGTTACAGGGACATACCTGCGTCTGGCTTTGATTATTCTTGTCTAAGTACATTCCGGATATGTCAGTCACTGATCCTCATCTGAATCACAAAATGGCCGCCCATTCGGCAGGCCTTAACAATGTAACTTGGACTCAGCCAGTAGCACATAATAGTCTCATTTTGTGTTAAAAGGCAACAGAGTGTTTTCTATTACTTCCAGTTACCTGAAGACACTTGGATCTTAGCAAAAATTCTTTTATTAAGGGATACTGATACCCCAAGGCGGCGTCTTACTATGCATGGCTTGCTATAGATTGTCACAACAGTTGGAATCAGTTAAGTAAAGAAAACCAGGAATGTCAACTCTGTGAAATGTGACTCGCTTGCAGAAAGAAGAGGAAAAGTTATTTATGGTTAAGGTCTCTCTGAGTGATGTATTACTCTCTGCTCAGTGGCAGATACACGTTGATAAGATCCTGTACATGGTTGAAGAATAGATTGTAACAGTAGTTGAAACAGCTTATATATTTTATATATTATTAAAGGAAGGCACTGACTACTTTCAGTCAGGATTATCTGTGTGCTTGTAATATAACACTTATTTGGAACTATTTTTAGATGGAGTTTCAGCATTCTTACATATTTTTTCATATGTTTTATATGTAGAATTTAAAGGGGCTCTGTCACTGGGTTAAAAATAATGTATCAAAGAACCACCTGCCTAAGAAGAGGCTTTATCCTCACCTATCCCTTCACCGTCCCTTTGATCATAGCTGTGTTCAAGAGCAATGGCTGCCTAAAGAATCTTCATTCCACACTTCCAGGAGTGTCACATGCCTGCACCCCTTGCTGCGTGCAATGGTTCCTTCAACTGATCAATATGTCACTACTGTGTCCTGTAGTGAAGAAGAGGTTGGTAGAAGAAACGACATTGGGGGGCACCAAGCATGTAACACTAGTGGAAGTGTTTTTGGATCTGAAGAGGCCGTTGCTCTGCAACAGAGCGAAGATCGGAGGAGCACACTTCGGGACTGGTAAGTATACAGCCTCTTCTTTTGCAGGTTCTTCTTCCAACCCAGCGGCAGAGTCGCTTTGTTGCAAACAAACTACAAGTTGCTTGCATAAAAACTAGAGGTGGGGGCAGATACAAGACCAGTCACCCTGCACAACGAGAGAGAAAAGCAGAGACTGGTCTTTATTACAGGAATCCCCTGTACAAAGGCAAAGTTTCCTGCTGGATTACTGCAGAGATCTGGAAAAAATACACAAAGCACGCCAAGACTCATGTACAGTAAAAATGTACATGCCTCTTGTATGTTTTTTCCCCAGAGTTTAGCTTTAAAGGAAAAGGAACTTGCCCAAAACAGCCAGCTGCCCATTCTGTTCTTATTTTGATCCTCCACGCGTGGCCACACTATGGTTGGAGTATGAGAATTAAAACTAAGTGGTCTTCATGGCTGCATCGTCTGCAGTCGCAACCAGGTCCCCTGAACTGTAAACACCACTGATGTAGATCTCTGGGTCTCCTACACAGCATTTCATTAGGGTCACTTAAAACGTCCTCACATATAGGTCCAGTACGTGAGACCTCCTACTAACACTATCTCATAGTGGGCGGCAAAGAGGCATAATTTGGTGCCAGGGATGACATCATCCCCATGTAGGGTCAAATCAACCATGTGGAAGGAGATTTCTGAGAGCCTTGTTGCAATGCCAGTTACTACAAGCATACGAACCTTGATCTTGGCTGACCGTGACATCCAGTAGGTGACATGTCTCTGCACATGATGCTGTTTTCTCCTCCTCTGAAAGCAGATGGCATTCTACACAGGGTCTGCAACAAACAACACACAACTCATTAGTCACTAGCAACGAGGACACCATACATGCCCCAGCCTAGCATTACTTTTTAAACTTCGCAGAACCTAAGACATTGTGATGAAAAACAGCTTTAGAAAACCTCCATTATCTCATGAATTCCATAGAGTTGCAGCTGTCCTGCAGGCTAGATTTGTCAGACGGTTCTGTATGATAAACAGCTCTTTAGTCATCTTACCTGAATTTGATGCATAATCTTTCTTTTTTCCCTAGCTTAGATCTAATGTTCCAGACTCCTGACCTTGCTCCTGTCACTGCCCGAAGGCCCAAAATCCATCAAAACTCTGTTAAGAGTATTGCATTAAAAATAATCTGGTAAACAGGGTGATGCTTTAAAAATAATGAAGTGGCTTCATCTACATTTACTTACACGAAGGGGTTATAGCAAAATCATTGCCAGGTCTCCCCCGGCTCTCTAGCTTAATAGAAATTCTTGCTACTGAGAATTGCAATGTTCTAAGCTATAACAGATCATCAAGTTTCAGCGTGCAGATTTCAGTTCAGATTTTTCAGTGCTGATAGTCTGACCTGATTTTTTATCAAGGTATTTTTTTAAATTTATCATGGTGACACTATAAACTTCACATGACATTTACAGTTTTAAGGTATAGGTGGTTCTAAGGTACAGGTTAGGGACAGACTTTAGAATGGGGTTCAGGTGAAGCACTGCTGTAAACGTATATCTAAAGGCATTTTTTGCTGTGGATAGAGTAGAGAATGCCTTAAAACCGTAGTTTTTTTTTATATCTGTGTCTATTTGGGAGCATTTCCTTTCTGTTCCCGTCCTGAAGACAAAACAGGAACTGAAAAATCTCTACAACATGAAAGGAAATTCCCTTTTAGACAGTTGTCACATGAGTAAGTACCCCCTTCACCTCCTGTTTCAATAGCTAATATCCTGCCTGGCTGCCTGGTGTTCAGAAGGCGATACTACAGCATCCTGAATGCCATTTTTCTCGTCTTTTTTTACCCCAATTTTCAATTGCAATACTGTGCTCCAACTGCGTATCCACGTGGATCTGGCGCAGTCCCATTGATTACATTGGTTGCATTTGGCAAGCAGCACGCCTCCCAAATGTGACATGCTGTTTAACATTATCATTGCATATGTTATATACATGTCTGAGTGGCCACTATTTTAGCATTTAAGTGAGCAGTCGGGGGGTGGAAAAATGCGGATCAACTGCCCCCTTGCTGTCCATCTGAACGGGGCATTAACATTGTACCGCTGAGACAGGAATTAGAAAATGTTATAAATTTCCCAAAGTCTGAGGAGGGTAAAGAAGATCAAAAAGCTGCATTTATACATTATTAATTGTTATGCTACCTTACTTGATAGTTCAGTGGAAATTAAAAGCTGAGGTTAAAATAACTCTATGACAACAAATTACCTTTGAAAGTCACAGGGATCACCACAGGTTGGACATCTCTCACAAGTATCGCCGGAGACGCCTGCGCCATAGCAGAGACACTTGCCGCACTCACATTTACCTCTTCCACTGCACAGAATTCCACTCTCTGAGATACAAAGGTCTATGTTTGTGGTACAGTTACAGTACGGGCCAGTCCATCCACTGTGGCAGGCGCACTCTCCACATTCACAGTCTCCATGGCCTGTAGAGGTCATAACACAACAGTATAGACTTCACACACCAGAGATGCTCCACAGGTAATACAAATGATAAACAGGTCAAAAACATAGCCAAAGGTACCTTTTAGCTTCTCTTGATCACTGAATTCACAAAATAAGAGTGACATATATTTTACAATTCTAATTCTATGCTTTTCCTAGCAGTGTTATGGTTTTCTGTTTGCTGAGTTAATTATAGTGATTATATTCATGTAAATGACTCTAATGGGCCTACCTCTCCTTTTCGATCCCCTGTGTTTGTTGTTTCAATCAACCTAAACGTACGTGTAACCAGGTGGCAGGGTGGTGGTGGTGGGGCAGTTCTATGGCTATATGGAAATCCAGCCCTGGGTACTCTATAACAAAAACAGCAAGGACAAGGTGCGCTTTGTTGATGGCTTTGGATTTATCAGGAAGACTGGTTTTCCTACAAGGTTTAAAAACTTGATTTTTTACCATTGGCTTTTTTTACCTCCACATATAAGTCCCCTGTGCCGAACACATGAAAAGTCGTCGCATTCACAGCGATGTCCATAGACACGTCCATATACTGATGGATTACAGACGCACTGTCCACAGAAGCACTCCCCGCGGCCACTACACGCATCCAGTTCTTTGCAGGAGCTGCTGTTCAGAGAGGCCTCATTACATTCGCACTGAGCTCCCAGGAAGCCTGGCTTACATACACACACTCCACACTCCATCGAGCCATTTCCCTGGCTGCACTCGGGGCTCTCCTCTTCAGCTTTAGACTTGCATGAACAAGAGCACTCCGAATGAATCTCAATCTCCAGGCTCTCTTGAAGACCTAAAGGCTTTATGGCTATGTGTCGCGTTTGCTTGGCACAGGAAGTTGAGTTTATAGTCACACTGAAGGAAACCTGAAGAAACAAATAAATGCATAATAATGAACTTGTGTTGTTTCCTTGTAATACTGATGTGTCTGGATTTTTTTTCACACAAGATTTATTTAACTTTCACCTAAGATTTACATATTTATTTTATTTATTATACATATACTGTACATATTTATTTTATTACACATTGGATGTTATTGGGAAATGTGTGACTCCTGGGTGAAAGGTGCATGTATCTTGCATGAAAACAGTTATAAATAGACTCTCGGGTACTTGGTATGCCATTTGGCACACATTTAGCTACAACAGGGAATACAGATCTCTAGGTTTGCCAGCGTATTACTATAGTAAATTCACTCTCTCATTTTAAAAAAATAAATCATTGACCATTCAAATTCAAAGGTCCAAAACACTTTAGGGCCTGATTTTTAACTCTCCAGCCCAGCATATAGCTCGGTGAATGCTGTTCACGCTGCACTACCGCCACTAAATTGTGCTAAGGCACATAGGAATTTTCTATGCACCTCCGTGCGATCGGCATTTGCCAAGCTATACGTTGGGGAGAAGAGTTATACATCAACCCCTTACCATTCTTGAGTGAATACAGAAAATGTATAATTTTGAAACAAATCAAATCAAGGTTACAAGGTGTTCTCTGATTGAAAGAGCGGGGGGCAGATGACACCACAATCTCCACCTCATCCAATCAGAGAACACCTTGTATCCATTCAGTAATTGAATACGGGATGTGAACTGTTTGGTGGTAACCTGGTAGACAGCTCACATGTCTTTCTCTGTCTGTGCAGTGACACACAACATAGACAGAGCGTGCATTTACTTTAGGTAGGGAAAGCTCCTTTGTCGCCAATAGGGATTTTCCAATTTCTGACACACATCGTATTCCACAGGAACATCCATTGTGGATCATTATATATGAGATATTATATAATGGATATATTAATGGATTATATATGCTCAGATATCAGGGATGAGCTTGCAAACCGAACATAACTTTAATTTCCAAAATACTACAAACAAATATCCATTAATATTAATATAATCCATTACAAAATTCTGGATCAACCCCAGTTAAAAAACTGACTGCATGTATACCAGTTTTAACTAGAAATTCTATGGCCCTCTCAGAACTCTCCTTCTAAAAATTATGTATTTACTATACGAGTACTCACTCTGTCCCCAACTTTAATTTGCTGGCACCGCCTGCTGTTTGGGATGGATGTTTCGTTGTTACAGTGTGCGGTAAAGAGGAGGTTAAGTCCATCGGTGTCTCCCGATACTTCAAGCTCAATTTCCGACCTCAATTCCTGAAAACAGAGAATTGATTCAGCAATATCGCTAACACTCCAACATTAACATTCAGCCTATTTTCTGCCAAGATGTCAGCAATTTCTTAAGTCCCCTTGTTACAGTGCTCCGTGAGTCATGCCTGCTTAAATCACCATTAGTAATGGAGCTGGTGAGTGGTGGGGGGATAGATCTTTATTGTTTTTTACTTACATTTATGTAAGTAAAAATAATAATATGGCTATATGTATTAACCTAAACCTAAGCCATGGAGCTAATTTGCCATTAAGCCATGAGCAATATTTGAAAATAAATGGGGGCTTCCACAATCCAATGTTTCATTTGTTGGTGTATTTTAGAGATTGAAAGCTAAAGTCTGATTGGACTGTGCAGGTCCATTTATCACACCCAATCTATAATGCAGAATTTACTGCTGCACAGCCTAAAGTTGGAAATAGATTGAGCATTTCTTTCACGTTTTTCTTCACATTATTCTTGAATCATTTCTGAATTGACAAAATTCTTACTGTGAATGTGGTTCTTGGCTGTAATGATTGTAATATGCATGTGCTTGGAAAACTTTGATCTGGAAGTAGAACTTTCATTAACATGAATGAATCACTTCCGTGCATCCCAAAATTGGACATTAGAGTTCAACACAACACAAAACATATGACATTTGTTGACTCCATGGTGGTACCATCAAAAGCTTTGATGAACAATTTCTAAAAATTACAGATTTACAAACAAAATTCTACTGGTGTGTGGCCAGCTTTAAGATGGCCACAAATGGCCCAGTGCCACCTTGATAGTTCAATGCAGGCACTTAGGAGAGAATCAGGCCTTTCAATGGTATCCCAAGAGCTTTACTTTAGAAGCCATTGTTGTCTCTCCACTCATCATTATCCCAGAGATCCCATAGATGTACCAGTGTACAGCTACTGACTTCTGTGGGAGGCTGTACGTTGTGAGGCTGTGTGGCTCTATGGCGGGGGACATAAGCCAGGAACTGACGTTCTACGGCCACAGGAGGCAATGTGCATGAGTCCTAACAGTACAAATGGTGAAATGTATTAATAAATATTAACAACTTAACAATGTAAAGATAAAATGGAAAAGAAACTATTGCTGCAATAGGCATCTTAAATTCAGAGCTGTCTCTCAGTTTTCTGCCACTGGATGTGCTCATTCTGACGTCTAGCAGCACACACGTCTCTGATCCCAGGTCAAGGACTCTATGTATTAATAAATACAGAGATGCATTACTCTGTCTTCGATATCTGCCTGCAGTTCAGCTTTAGCTCTATATACGTATGTTTGCTTTCTGGATGAAACATCTGTAATGAAAGAATCTCAGACAGGCTTCAGCTTGTAAACCTAGAAGCTCATTCACAATCCAAAGCCCGAGGACACTGCAGCTGACTGCCAAACAGAATTTACTACTGTTTATAGAAACTCTCGGTGTAGGAGACCTGCTTTCAGAAGCCTCCTTTTGAATGACTTTACTTGTACCGTACACATAATAATTCTCCAAAACAAACCATTCAAAACACAAAGTGTGGAAATAATTCTTACAAACACCCACACATACGCAGACCAGACTTTGACACTGTGGCAAGTAATGCACTACAATTAAACCTACAAGTGAATGCATTACAATTAAACCTACAGCCCTATATCCAAATGTGTGAAGACGAGGTCAACCATTGTTCATATGCAAAGAGAAAAAGTGTCAAGCAGTCCATCTAAGTATTGCTAAGGCCTTCAAAGAGGCGGCAGGTTTACACATGTCTCTGAAAATTGATTTGTGGTGGACCACTTTTCAAAGGCAGTTCAGAGCCAGTTCACAGGAGCTCACAAGGCAATACTGCTGGCTTCTGAATGACTGATTTTTTTTTTCAATTCCAAAAGGTGGAATTTACATTGAAATACCATGCCACAACCATATGCCAAGCTTTTGGCACATGGTTGCAGTGCACTCCCATGCAGTTAATAAAAAGTGCCACTGCCTGCCAAACACGACATGCTGTAAAAAACTGGCATTGTGGCTGAGACCATATATACCAGGGGTCCTCACATTTTCCAAACAAAGGTCCAGTTCACTGTCCTTCAGACCCTAGGGGGTTGCACTGTGGCCAGTAGGAGTAGAAAATTCCCTGTACGTAGTGGAAGTAAACAATGTCCCAGGTTTGGTGAGCAGTGGGAGAACAAAATTACCTAGTGCCTGTGGTTAGTGGGAGCAGGAATAATGCCCCATCATTGTTTTCAGTAAAAATTAATATAATGTGCCCTATAGTGGGGTGAACAATGCCTCATACTTATATACTGGGAGGAACAGTGTACCGTCATGGGTAATAATGGGAAGAATAGTGACCGATCGTTGGTGTCAGTGGAAGGAATAGTGCCCATCGTTAGTGTCAGTGGGAGGTATAGTGCCCTGTTGGTGTCAGTGGGAGGAACAGTGCCCCATTGTTGGTGTCAGTAAAAGTAATAGTGCCCTGCCAGGGTGAATTTGGACCATTGTGTGAAAGGTTTTTGTATAAATGCTTTATCTGTATTTCTAGAATAAATCCGCTTTGTGGAAAATCTTAACTCTTTGGAATCAAAATCAGCTTTATCGGCCAAGTATGTACAAACAAACAATTTGTCTTCGGTTTTAAGTTTGAGGGCCTATTCACACTTGTGCAGGATGTTCCTTTTTGGACAGTTGTCACTGGAACAGATTTCCCATGATAAGTTAAAAACGTTGGATTTACCTTTACTTTCTAGAAATATCAAAAGAAACAAAAATGTTTTGGTCTACATACACTATAGTTTAAATGTGCATTTTGGGATTCCTGCGGCAGGAACCTACTAATATTCCATTTAGAATTGGCCACTGTCACCTGTTCAAGTTAATGACTAGGTGACAGCGGCCGCATCTGTAATCGGTACTCTGCAGGTAATCGTATGTGATACGATTACATACAGTTTGGAATAGACCATTGTCCCTGGATCAATCATTAAGTTGAACAGGTCGCAGTGGCCACTTCTAAATTGAATATTTGGGATTCCGGCTGCAGGAATCCAAAACTGCACATTCACTTTAGGTGTGAATGAAGCCTTAGATTTTTACCCTAAGGGGTGTGTTTATGAATGTTTTCATTCAAGACTTACATAACATTCACTCAGAATTTGCTCTTTTTTCAACTGATCCCATTTATAAAAAGTGTGACTTTTGGGTGAAAATTGTGCATATCGTGGGTGAAGACATTTAGAAAAAGTATCTGTATCTCCAAAACTACCCTGACAAAAATCACAATATTAGGGCTGCTGACTTTGAATCAAGAGTAAACTTTCATTTATATTAGAAAAGTGCATTTCATCTTTAAAGAATAACACTTTACTAGTCCTCTGATACATTCACAGAGTAAGGGCATGATGCAGCCAAGCTGTGACTCCCTTGGAGTTAAGTGTCATCATTGCTCACTCCACAAATATCTTGAAACAGCTACTTGCTCCATTCTTTGTGGACGTATACTTGTTACACACTACCTTTGAATATATGTTAAAAAACAGCATCCAGTAATAAAAAAAAAAAAAAAGATTTAACATTTAATGCTTTTCTGCTGGGTTGCTAAATGGGAAATGAAGCATCCCAAAGAAAACAAAACTGTATCAAGAGAATATGGAGGTTGGAAGATACACCATGTGAATAAAAGGTGATCATGGTAAGCACAACTTGCAGTGTTACATTTGTTTCAGTTCCTGTAAATTTCACTTCTGCTGGGTAGCTTGGTCTGCAAGTAAATGTAGGGAGAAATATCCCTTTTTCCCCTTGAAGCCCCCTTGTATCTTTACCCAGGCTGTACATGGGGCTTTCACTTCTGCTAAAAAAAATATTAACCCCCCC
>NW_017308080.1:90241-94614 GCF_000935625.1 Nanorana parkeri | reverse complement strand
GTATCCAAGTACAAATATTAGTCTTTAAATTATCCCTGTGGAGCCCCCTTGTATCCTAGGCCCAGTCTGTGCATGGGACCTTGACTTCTGCTAAAGTCAACATAAAGTGCCCCATCAATTATCTGAAGTGCAGATAATACGTGGTTTCTCCAGGTACCGCTATTCGTTTTTAAATTGTACTTGTGGAGCCTCCTTGCATCCTAGGTTCATACTGCATATGGACTATGACTTCTGCTAAAGTCAACAAAGTCCTGCCCTACCAACTATCTGAAGTGCAGATAGTGTGCGATACCTCCAAGTACCATACTAGTCTTCAAAGTGGCCCTGTGGCGCCCTTTCTATCCTTGGCCCAGGCTATAAAACATCAAGCATCTAGCATATAGCCCTGTGGAACCCTTTCTTGTCCTAGGCCTAGGATGTACAAGATCAAGCATCACCCCATCAATCTTCTGAAGTGCAGATACCTTGTGATAATTCCAGGTACCAGTATTAGCCTTCAAAGTGTCCCTGTGGAGTCGCCCGCCCAGGAGGTACTGTATATGGGACCTTGACTTCTGCCCTAGTCAAGGTGAAACCCTGCCCACATCATTTACTCCCAAATGTCAGAGTATCTACAGCCTACTAAAGTGGACAGGTGGTGGGGCTTAATGTAAAGAAGAGGCTGGGATTAATCCGAACCTAGAATTCAGGAGTCTCCACAGGGACACAGGTTTTACATTTGTGAATTAACACAGTTACTTACAGGCACCACAATGTCCAGCACTTCATGACTGCAGTGATCATTTTAAGCCAGTTCTAGGTTCCCTTTACAGTGTAAGTGACTACTGCAAGTTAACGATATAGCCAGAGATAGGCGTTTCCTACATAGTGCCCATTTTACACTGTTTGCATACCTTTTCACATTTATCAATCACTGGGATTAAAGTGTGTTTACTGTGCAGCTGGCAGTCATGGGGGAGGGAAGGGAGGGTCTCCCATCCTTTTTAACTCCCGAGAGCTATTTGACAGATGAAACCTACGCACCATGCCTGAGTACTTAGAATATCATTAGAAACCAGTCTTTAAGCCAACTGCTATGAAATGAAGGAAGATAATTTTGTTTTTTTTTCATGCAAGCTCAATCACAAGGTCCTGAGGTTCAGCAACTGGCCTAATTTAATGAACTCTTCAAAACAAACTCCTATGGCTTTGGTGCTTGGCGCTGTAGAGAGCCATGCATAGGAGAATATTGCGCTTTCCTCCGTTCCCTGCCTTGCTAAATTGAATTTCCCCCTTTCCCTGGCTTCATACTGACTTAACAGCATTATAATAGTCTTAGTCATGGGCAGCTTTATTTTGTGAGTCTGGGCCATTAACCAGCTGCTGCAGATAAAACAGTGTGTCATATTATACAGCCATTAATGTCAAATGTGATTACACAGCCAAGATAGGAAGAGGATAGGGATGGAGCCTAATGTAGGCTTCTGAAGAACAAGGCCTGAGTTCATTACTAACGCCGCATGATTCAACATATCTATATTGGTTTTGCCACTGTAGCACTTAAACAGAGAAGCGATTTGTATCATCAGAATCCCCATGAAATCGAATAGTCCAATAATGGAGTTTTTAACCCACCTTTAGCCAAGAGGATCAGCAACACAATATAAAGACAAAGACAGCGTCCTTGCAGAAATGAGTAACATTTATCTAGTAGCATCCCCTTATCACTTATGATGAATACGCTGAGAATACATTTTATGGCTCTACATGTTTTAAAAAGCATAGATGATACATGTGAAACACGTCTGCACCCTGGAAAAACTGCTCGAGTAGGTAAACCCTATTATATATTGGCACCAGTAGGCTGCTACCCTCATGCAGACAGGCGATTTCTGCGGTCACCATGTATTGGTGTACAGTACAGGGATTGACAGACCTGAATGTCGGGAGTACTAACGTCCTCTGTCTAATGTAAATTGTATTTTGGTTTAATTTTACACTATGACTTCTCAAGCAGGGTGACCTTCCCCTGGGCTCAGCTTGGCTCTTGATCAAGGGTCATCTCATAACCGTTTGTAACCCAATTATTTATTTAAGGTTTACGTAAACCCATAACAATAAACTTATTTTATTTTGATCTATTAAATATTGCAGTAAAAGTGTTTTTTTTTGCAAAATACCTGTTGATCTTGGCAGAAATCTAGTGAGTTGATAAATTCCTGTGTCGCACACTCTTATTAATAAGCACTGTTCCCAGGTTACCTTTATAAACTACAGAACCCCTACATGTTATGGAGAGGAGGAGGTTTTCTGTTGTCCTAACACTCTCCCTGTCCTAGGGTGATATAGATACAGTACAGGGAGTGAGCATTGTCACCCTAGGACAGGAAGTGTGTTTTTGGCTAGATCACCATGTCAATATAAAAACCAAACAAACTAATCCAATCACCACACATGAGGTCTGGTCAGATGAAATATATGACATTTTTGTTCATGGGTTTAGAAGATGATTTCCTTTCATTTACAGTTCTGGTAACAGGGGGACACAGGAAGTGATGGGAAATCTCTGGAATGGGGACACGATCAGCAACAAAAATACTTTTAGGGGAAAGTGTTAGAGCCTCTTTTGGATTACTTTTGTTGCTATCTGTGTCTTCCTGTCTTGGTAACCTCATTCCTGTCTGTGGGTTGAAATCTACCCAAAGAGTCTCACTTTTGTCTATTTGTATTGCATGTCAAGCTGAATGAAAATGTAGCATTTAGCATCCTTTTATTTTTTACTATTTGTGTGATTAACAGTACTGTGCCCTGTGCTGGCAGCATGCTGAAAAGCCGGACCTCTGCTCTGACACAGAGCTAAATGGTCTGACACTTTCCTGTCCTCAGTACTTAATTTAAAGTGACACTTAACTCAGGAGTTAAACCTAAAAAACGAATTCAAGTACCCTAACTACTAACACAAATGTATCTTATTTGTGTATCACTCAGCTCAGATCCTCAAATCATCTCTGAATTGGTGCCGACACTGTCCTTCCTTCTGGAGGGGGGCTACTTTTGTTTCCCATGGCCCCTGTGTGTTCACAAGCTCGCTCTCGTGATAGAATATAATTTCAATACAAATGAGACTATAATTTCAATACAAATGAGTTAACAATGTCAGATTGTAATTCATGCCGGGAGCGAGCTTGGAGCGGTGGCTACTTTACAACACACAGGGACCATAGGGAGCAAAGGTAGCCACCCTCCAGATGGAAGGACAGTGTCAGCACCAATTCACAGATGATTTGAGGATCTACAGCCGAATGATGCACAAATAAGATACATTTTGGTTAATAGGGGACTTGAATGCATTTTTAAGATTTAACTCCTGAGTTTAGTGTCACTTTAACAATTCTTGAACTACCTGAGTAGAGTTGTTAATTGGAGTACAAAGGTGTGAGAGCAGAGTTCTGGTTCTCCAGCATGCTGCAACACAGGGCAGCTCAGTACAGTTAAGCATACATACATAGTAAAACAAAAGTAAAGAATATTTCATTGTGCAGCCAGACTACATAACAAGTAAAAAGGCGAAGCTTCAATTGGGCCGCAAAGATGTCTCGCCTAATTATTTTTCACAGATCAGTCATATAAGCCATAGTATACTATATGTTGCATTTTTTTCTCATACTGTTGTGTGTAGCAGAAGCTGAAATCCAGATGAGGGATATGTGGGTTTACTTTCCACTAGCAAACATAAAACATGGTGGAAGGTGGGTGTGTGAGTGTGTGTGGTGTTAGTGGTGGGTAAGTATGAGTGTGGTATGAACAGTAAATTGTGAACTTCTTCAAAGGACAGGAATTGACGTGAATAGATCTATGTATCCTGTAAAGTCTTATGCAATATGTTAATGCTGTATCAATATGGGACATAGATGTAAAAGGAGTGTGCTCAAAAAGCAAAACAAACAAAATAAATAGAAAAGTATAAAGGCCTTACTTTGTATGCAGTTAAAATCAGCTGCAGTATGTTTCGGGAGTCTTCTTGCAGCCGTCCAACAGTGGCTCCAGGTATGAGCTTGGTGTAATTCTGCAATAAATAATGAACACCAACGTGTTACAATTGTAGCCCATAGGAGCGCATGGAAGGCCTTCTACAACTTATCTGACCGATGTGTAGACTTGAGCTTTTCCCACTGGGATTATAGGAATGCACTTCTACAGTCCACAGAATGTTTTCCTGTGTGACAGAAATGAGTTCTCATACTGTGCTGAAGTGGTATTTTTCCTCCAGAAAATAAGGTTGTTTGGAAAGGACATCTGCATTATTTATTTATTGTGTAGTTGCCACGTAAAGTAAACACCAGGCAGATAAAAAAAAACATGTTTTCTACCTATTAAGAAGAGATATATATATA
>NW_017308080.1:84860-90228 GCF_000935625.1 Nanorana parkeri | reverse complement strand
TATATATATATATATATATATATTACACACACACACAGTATATATATATAGTCAGCTTCTTGTAATTCCCTGCACTCACATTGGGAAAGGGAACGGCAGCAGTTTGCACAGTATTGTCAGAGTGGTGACTTCACCAGAATGGTTTCTTTTTTGTAATTACAGGATAGAATCTTAAAATCATCTTTGAATTGGTGTTGACACTGTCCTTCCTTCTGGAGGGTGGCTACTTTTGTTCCCCATGGTCCCTGTGTGTGCTGTAAAGTAGTCACAACTCAATGGACTAAAATCTCATGTTTAGTTTACCAATTTCTATTGAGATTGTAGTCCATCACGGGAGCGAGCTTGGAGTGGTGACTACTTTATAACATATGGGAACCATTGGGAACAAAATTAGCCACCCTCCAGAAGGAAGGACCGTGGCAGCACCAATCAGAGATGATTTGAAGATCTACAGCCGAGTGAGACACAAATAAAATATTTTTTTTATTAATAGTTAAGGTATTTGAATGCATTTTTAAGATTTAACTCCTGAGTTTAGTGTCACTTTAAAAATGCTGGGTGTATTCAGTGCTAGGGAAAGTTCACATCTTCATTTATAGGGCTTGACTCACTGCCATGCACCTTTGCTCTGCAGGTTATAAACTGATTTAGGCCCCATTCACACTGAGCGTCATGAAAATCGCGCGATTTTGAGCGATATTGCACGACGAGCGATATTGAGCGACGTATCGCGCAACTTTTTCCTATTGGGCTTTATGCAATCAGGAGCAATATCGCTCGAAATTGCTCGAAAAAAGGGTCCTGTAGGAGCGACAAGCTACCAGCGACGAGCTACAAGCGATATTGATCGATATTGAGCGACGAGATGTGAACAGCTCCATTGAAATGGATTGGAGAAGCTACATAGAGCGATATCGCGTGGAAATATGAGCGATATCGCTGCAAAAATCGCTCGATAAATCGCTCAGTGTGAATGGGGCCTAAAGTGGCTGACATTTTCTGGATTTTAAAAACATTTGAGAACACATGCCATAGTACACATAATAAATGCTCATTACAGCACATGGGCAAAAGGCCTCTTGCACCCGAAAATGCACCCAAACTAAGCAGCATGTAGTATTTGCTTAGAAAATGTACAACACCCCAGTATAATGATGCAGGCAGGCTCCATATTAATGAACACTTCTACGACATGTCACGCATTGTCCTGCTGTAAAACACACTGGATAATTACCCAATGGTGACTTGCTGCCAACATTCCTTGAATTACATTGCGGACACAATATTACTATTTTACCTGGAACTCTGCCTGAAGACATTTCTCAATGATACAGATATTAAATATTTAGACGCGTGGTCTGTGCCTGGGCTGGCAGTGTTGTGTTAGCTGAGGGAAAACGGAGCTTTTATATTATATTATATATTATATTAATATATATTATATCATTCTCATGTTTGTGGTGTAAAATAAACAGTGCTGTAAAGGTATATTGGTAGTTGCATATTTTCTACAAATATTGTAACGCTGGGTAAGTAGAGATGAGCAAACCAGTTCACATGAGTCATATATCTCGTGGATGAGGCCAGTTAAATCCGAACATAAGCGCAGGTGACACGGCGAAGTTGGGCTTCATATAGGTCGGTTTTCTCAGTGAACTAGTAAATTGCTCTGAAGGGCCACTTTTTGGTTAAAGTGCATCTAAAGCCAAAGGGTTTTTTGTTTGAGTTGAGAGGGAACCCGTCAGGTTTTTTCGCTAGACGTGGGAATTGAAGCGCCAAACCAATTAAATTACTCCAGACACAGCTTCATAGGGTCAGGGGACAATCAAGTAGAATAGCCAATGCATTTAGCATCTTCTAACCTACATCAATGTCAAGCCAAGGATGCTGTGGAGACCTTTGGGCCAGTGGTACCTGCCTATCCTTTAGACAGATTACACATATTAAACATCACTTGATCACTAATTGATGATAAAATAGAGTAATCACACAGGTCCAACGCTCTCTTTCCACTTCAAAATATTCACACCAGGTTTTTATTGTTGTCTGTCCCCGTTAGGGAGATTCACCCGCTCTGTGTGTCCTGGTGATTGTTGTCACTGAAAGTGCAAGCAAATTCAAATTTTTAGATTTTCACCAGAATAGGAAAATGGGAAATCTTCCAATAGGAGACACAAGTTCTGGTGACACTGCTGAACACCAGGAACTTCCTTCACTTTGAAGGCACTTCCTCTCACTTCCTGTTGTGGTTTCCAAACAGGAAGTGAATGGATGTCTTCCCAATGGGATACAGATGGCAAAAAGCCGATAGGAGTTATATCATTCCCTTACTGTATTCAAAACTAAGAAAAAGTGTGGGCTTCAGTTCAACTTTAACTTAATTAAAGACTAAGCACACCTAAAGTAATCCATCCCTACTTCAGATATGTAGTATATTTACCTGTATACTACAGTCACTGGATACACAGCAAAAACGTATTTTTAGTTTGTAGTCTCAAATAAAGGTTGCAAATGGAATCTGTAGAAAGGGGCTCATTTGGGACCCCCAAAGGCAGCTCAAGAGAGGCAGACCCAGAGGCTCCTTGTGGTGAAGCCTAGATGATAATATCAAGACTGTTGACGTGATCCTGACCTGGCTGTAGGTCAAATCAAAGGCTGGGAACCATCAACCGTCCTATGCTCCTCAATGGAGCTGTATACTGTATATACGTTAGTAGTCTCTAGTAGATAGAGTAGGTAAGGGATAAAACCCCCTATCTGGTTATTTTCTGCTGCCTGTGTCCCTGTTAGGTAGATCTCACTTCATTTCCAGGCCCAGAGATGCAACAGGAAATAAGAGGAAATTTCTACAAAGGTGAAAAGAATTATCATCTTAAAGAGTTTTCATGTAAACAGATGTCCCCATTAGAGGATTTTCCCTTGCTTCTTTCTCTAGTGGCAACACTAACATTTTGGATTTCCCATCACTTTCTGTCCCAGTCACCAGAACAAGCAGAGGGGTGAATTTTATTCAAACAAGCAGCAAAAAAACCTGACAGAGGATGTATCCCTTACTGACTTTATCAACAAATAGAAAAACATGCCTTTACAAAAACATTAACAGGGCTATTCACAAAAGGGTGAAGAGTCTTGAGAAGGCAGGAGCAGTGAACAATCTAGGAAAGCCTCCCCGCTGTGTAACCTGTCATGGACGGAGCGCTGCCTGTTAATTACAGGCGGCTCTGCATCTGACTTTTAACAGGTAGTTGGGTTACACAGCAGCGGGCTTCCCCACTGCGTGTGTAACCTAACTAGTGAAGCCAGAGCTATCACAGCCTCTACTCTGTGTTAGAGGCCCGAGCTCTGTGAATGGTTTGGGTGAATGTCAAAGCGCCATTGGTCCAAGCTGTCCAGTAAAAAAAAAAAAAAAAGCCACTGAGGACTTCGATCTCGATGCCTCAGCAATGACGAAGAAGTGAGGGACAGGGAGGCCCTTCCCTGTCTCCTCCCTCCCCCACACACAGCTTGGTTACTAAGTTGGGGCTTCGATGGTATGGGGTGGGCTTTGGCAGAATGGAGAAGGAGCTTTGGCGTGCTGGGGGTGGGGCATGCTGGGGACGGGGCTGGGGAATGCTGAATCCAGCACTGAAGGCACTGCACATCACTGATTTTGGCCCATGGAAAACAGAATGGGATGGGGGAGATGTGATGTAATTAAGCTGCTGTCATTGAATCATAATGATTATGAAGTAACAGAGCCGAGTTTCATTAACAATATAGCAAAAATTAATTTCTCCATCTTTGAACTAAGGCAGTTTATAGCTCAACAGACAGTGCAAATCTGTCCCTTTTATAAAGGTACTAAGAAAGTAAGCTATTGGTACAGAACATTTTTTTAATGTGACGTTACAAAACAAAACAATTTAAAAAAAAAGTTTACATATACACTGTATATGTTGAAAACAAAAATAAAAACATCAGCACACAAAAAAAATGGAGAAATGTGACATATAGGCTAATAAACAAAATTGAGTTTTTTTTAAGAGTAACGCAGTGCAAATGGAAGGGCTGACCCATCATTGTGATAGCCCAGTCCTGCACAGCATTAAAGATGACAGACCAGGAGAATCTCCCCCACACACCATGGCGCCTAAGCGGGAGACGCTCCTGCCTCTGTGTTGGCCCAGCCCTGGGCAGCAGGGCCCCACTCCCTCCATCATCCTCTGCATGATATCAAAAACTTAATAAGTGCCATACTTATTTATTAGGACAACACCTAATTAGGAAGTATATGGCAGGCGGCAGAGAGAATCAGAGAAGAAGTTTACACAGCACAGCCTTCAGGAAGCAGTTATACCCAGCCCAGTTGTAAGGAGTGCTCTGGATTCTGGCTGTAGTGGATTATAAAGAATTTGGATTGAGTGAACTTTATGACTTTAGCACACTTGTAGTGTTTGCCTCATTGACTGTTTTTTTTAATCATTTATGCTGTTAAAAAAATCTTTAATAAAAAAAAAAGCTTTTGTGTAGACCATGTTAAGTAAAAACTCTTTCAGTGGCAAAAGAAAATCCTGACAGATGTAAAAATAAGAGAACATTTTCTGTGCTTGATGCCAAGTAAATGACATATCAAACATTAACCATATTTTTCTGATTATAGCTTCAGATTCTTGAAAGTAAATTGAACACGACATTTCATGCCCAGATCACATCTGCTCTGCGGCTCCACTTCCCCAAGTCATTCAATGAGCGTTATCAGACGGGTAGCTGAGTCTTTTCTTTTTTTCTTCATAACAAGAAGGAACATTTCTTTATTCTAAAGCGGCTATGATGCATATTAAAAAAAATAATAATGGGTTTTAAAGATCATGATTTAAAATATCTGCACTGATTTTGGCACTGTACTACTTAAAGTGGCCCTGGACTCAGCTTCATCCTTCAAAAAGTGTGAGACAAGGCAATTGCAAATTATATAGGTAACTATAAACAATTCACAGATTCACCCT
This sequence comes from Nanorana parkeri, assembly GCF_000935625.1. Lineage (NCBI taxonomy): Eukaryota > Metazoa > Chordata > Amphibia > Anura > Dicroglossidae > Nanorana > Nanorana parkeri. The sequence continues at coordinate 85,243 of NW_017308080.1, read as the reverse complement.
GCAAATCACTGTGATTGAGCATTCTGTGTGAACAGAGGCAAAAACAACATTCTTAGTATATTTTCTTTTCAGGTCAAATGTCATTTAATGTAATACCACATCATGGCCATAAGATGGAGCTGAAGAGCATATGAAATAAATATTCATTTCCTATGCTCCTCAGCTCCATCTAGTGGGCTTCATGTTGTATTGCATTACATTTGATTTGAAAAGAAAATAAACTAAGAACATTTGTGTTTCACCTCTATTCACACAGAATAAACATTTACAGAGAATGACTCTGAGAATTGTTTTTAAAAAGGCTCCACAGTGTCTCTGGTTCAGAAAGTAAGAACCCCCCCCTCCCCCCCCCCCCACCCAGCAGAAACAACAACAATTCACTA